>NW_017307535.1:145864-150128 GCF_000935625.1 Nanorana parkeri | reverse complement strand
GGCACTTACAGAACCCAGGCCCTCCATATAGATCGCCCGCACATTGCGCCTTGTCACCCATCAAGGTGAAATCAACACATAACAGTCACACTGCATGCGAGCTCCGAGGTTATGGAAAATGCACCAGGGGCAACACAGAGCTGCTGCCCATACCAACCAATCAGGTTTTATTCAATGTCTCTATACAATGCAAACAAGGGTTCCCTCTGAACATCTGAAGTGACTGGGGAATGATGGGGAGATATGAGCAATCATGGGCAAAGATGGGGGATGAAGAGAAATGATGGGCAATGATAGGATGTAATAGTGAATGATGGGGAATGATGCCAATGATGGGCACTGAAGGGCAATGATGGGGAGTAATGGCAAATGATAGGCAATAATAGAAGGGGGGGGGATAATGGGCAAAGATAAGATGTGCTGGGCAAAGATGGGGAATGATGGGAAATAATAGAATGTGATTGAGAATGATGGACAATAATGGGCAATGATGTGCAGTAATAGACAGGGGGGGCGGAAGAGATGGGCAAAGATGGGGAATGATGTAAAATGATGGGCAATGATAGAATGTGATTGAGAATGATGGACAATAATGGGCAATGATGTGCAGTAATAGACAGGGGGGGCGGAAGAGATGGGCAAAGATGGGGAATGATGTAAAATGATGGGCAATGATAGAATGTGATGGGGAATGATAGCCAATAATGGTCAGTGATGGGCAATCATGGGAACCCAGATAGCAAGGATAACTTGCTACAAACTTGTGGCGGGGTGAAATTGTAATTTTGTTAACTTGCTGCACATATTCCTGGCAAGTTGTAGACTTGCAGAACACTCGCAGCACAAGTTCTAGGTGACACTTTTTGAATTTGTAGCAAAATTTGCTTGGCAAGTCTACAGCAAGAGTCCTGCAGGTCTTAGCAAGAGCTCTGCATGCTCGCTGGTCTGGAGACTTGCAATGCAGTCTTGCCGTAATTGTGCAACAAAATTGTGAAGCTTCCCAAGTCTGTAATAGTTTAGCAAGTCATTCTCAAACTTGCAGCACAATTGCTTGCTATCTGGGAATGAGGGGCAAAGTTGGGGAATGATGCGAAATAATGGGAAACAATTGGATGTGATGGAGAATGATGGGCAGTGATGGGTAATGATGGCAAACTATGGGGCATGATAGGCCGTGATGATGCATGATGGACAGTAGTTGTGAATGATGGGAAGTGTTAGAGAATGTGGGGTGTGATGGGCAGTAATGGAGAATGATGGCAAATGATGGACAATGATGAGAAATTATGGGAAAACATGGGAAACCCTAAGGAGTCGATAGATTTGCATGTAGGTTGTGTAGCAACACCGGTAATCATGGGAAATGATGGGGTATGATGTGATGGGGAATGGTGGGCAGTGATGGGCAACAATGTGAAATAATGGAGCAGGATAGGATGTGATGGTGAATGATGGGCAGTAATGGAGAGTGAGTGCAAATAATAAACAATGATGGGAAATTATGGGAAATCATGGGAAACACTAAGCAGCCGACAGACTTGCATAGCAGTTGAGAAGCTACAATGGTAATCATGAGAAATGATGGGCAAAGATGGCAAATGATTTGAAATAAATGGGGAATGATAGGATGTGATGGGGATGTGATGGGAAATGATAGGGAATGACAGCCAGTAATGGGGAGTGATGGCAAATGATGGCCAAGGATGGAAAATTATGGGAAATAAGCGACTGTGTAGCAATGTTGGCCCGGCACTGGAAATCAAACAGTTAAGAGTGAACTGGCAGGATCAACCGGTATTTGATTTATTAAAACTAGGAAAATAAAGCGCGAGCATATTAATATTGTATTCATTTTAGATGGAACTATTTTTTTTTTCTGGACAAGCACTTTAAACCCAATCAAACCCACATGCAGCCTCCGCATCAAGTGTGACTTCCACCAATAATGGGATTTATTGAAGAACACACTTGGAGCCATATTACCAGCAGGAACAGCGTTCAGCTTACTGGGATCCGACATGGAGCCATATTACCAGCAGGAACAGCGTTCAGCTTACTCACATCCAACATGGAGCCATATTACCAGCAGGAACAGCGTTCAGCTTACTGGCATCCGACATGGGGCCATATTACCAGCAGGAACAGCGTTCAGCTTACTGGCACCCGACATGGAGCCATATTACCAGCAGGAACAGCGTTCAGCTTACTGGCACCCGACATGGAGCCATATTACCAGCAGGAACAGCGTTCAGCTTACTGGCACCCGACATGGAGCCATATTACCAGCAGGAACAGCGTTCAGCTTACTGGCACCCGACATGGAGCCATATTACCAGCAGGAACAGCGTTCAGCTTACTGGCACCCGACATGGAGCCATATTACCAGCAGGAACAGCGTTCAGCTTACTGGCACCCGACATGGAGCCATATTACCAGCAGGAACAGCGTTCAGCTTACTGGGATCCGACACAGGAAGAAAGAAACCTGTCGATAGGTTATATCTGGTGACTGGGAAACTGTAATTTATTGTTTTCCTTTCGGAGTTCTATTCGAGATTTTCTGGAGTGTCATCTTCGTGTCAGCAATGTTTGCCGCAGAAAACAACACAAAACAGCTTTCCTCGAGACAAACGCGTCCTAAAGCTGTCCAAATATTTTGCCGTAGCCGAGCGAAGGAATTGTGACTGCGGAGGTTGTAAACTCGTAAATGACAAACAAAGACAAAAGAGAGAAATATTTGTAAATATTAAACTCGAAGAAAGTTATTTCACAACAAAACACACAAAAAACAAAACCACCGCCACTTTATTGTTAGTCGTGAAAACACCGGCGCGGGATTTGTGGTACTTCCAGATGAGGCGGTAGATTTTTGTAAACGCATGCGTACGGCGTGCACGCCCGGCCAGACACCTGCTCCTGGGAGGGACAGGTGCTACGTTTAATTGCGTGCAGCAGCCTGTACTTCCCTATGGGAGGGCACGGCTGCACGCGGTTACAGACCAATACCTGCACGGATGTCCAGGTGTCCAGACTTGGATGCAGACTGCGTGCGTTTTAGTATGCCCCCCCCGACCTGTTCAGATGTGCAGGTTTACGTCGTGGCGTCACTAGGGGGGTGCCGCCCGCACCTGGGTGACACCATTGGAAGGGTTACACCAAAATGACTGACAGGGGCGTCCCGAGGCTGGGTGTCACCCGGAGCGGAGACCGGGTGACAACCCCCTGTGACTTTGCTGCATACGTGCGCTATGACGTAATCGCGCATGCGCGGTCGTCTCATCGACGCCTGCCATCTTGGTGATGGATGCCGGCAGAGAGAGGAGGGGACGTTCACCCGGCGGGATGAGGAATGCTGCCGGGTCCCCTCCTCTCTCCTGACACTGTTGGGCTCTCGGTCCGTGACTGAGTGCCTGACTTTTCATAGGGGGTGACACCAAAATGACAGTCAGCCATTTTAGTGTCACCCCTCCAATGGTGGCACCTGGGTGCAGGACGCACCCCCCTTGTGACGCCACTGATGACATTTTGGTGTCACCCCCTCTGAAAAGTTGGGTACCCGGTCATGGACTGAGAGCCCGACAGTTGCACGAGAGAGGAGGGGACGCGGCGGCATACCTCATCCCGCCGGGTGAACATGCCCTCCTCTCTCTGCCGGGGTCCATGACCAAGATGGCTACCGGCTGGTATTACTAAGGTGGCCGTGCATGCACTTGACGCCTTGTGCATGCGCGATAACATCACGGCGGGGTGTCACCCGATACCCGCTCCTGGTGACACCCGACCTCGGGATGCCCCTAGGTCTACGTGTAACCGTGTGCACCGTGTCCTCTCATGGGGAGAAGTTACACGCAGCCTCGTTCTCTCCCAGGAGCAGGTCTCTGCGCACATGTGCACGCCCATGTGTATGAGACCTTACCCTCATCCTAAATAAAAGTTCCTGTGCCCGGAGTTCAGCTTTAAGTGCACTTTAGGGAACCTCTGAGTTTGCCGCAGATATGATGTTTTGCTGGGAGAATCTGGAGGCCGGTGGAGTTTTTTTTCGGTGGTGGTCTGTCTGGAAGGTTACTCAGAACTCAGGCAGCCTCTGGGGCAGATGAAGTGTTTCTTTTTGCAGACGACGCAGCAGAAATAAACAGCTCTGTGTCCGCCGCCCTGTCATGTGACAGCCAGCCGTCATCATGTCTGAAGCAAGTCAACAAAAGGAAAAACTAGTGGAAAGTCCTTGAGACATCTTATAATGACAGGTGGGGGGGACCACACACACA
>NW_017307535.1:133413-145851 GCF_000935625.1 Nanorana parkeri | reverse complement strand
CACACACACACACACACACACACACCAACCCCAAAGTGATGGGAAAGTCAAAAGGTTTTTTAAGCCATTTCTGATGAGATCACTTAGGCCCCATTCACACCGAGCGGAAAATCCCGCGATTTCTGCTGCGATAAATCGCGCATTTTTGCAGCGAGAAGTCGCCGGCCAATGTTATTCGATGGAGCTGTTCTAATGTACAGCTCCATGTCGCCCGTCACTTCAGCAGGACCCGTTTTCCCGCAGATGTCGCGCGGTTTTTCTATTTTTTAATGCAGCCCGACGGTGAAGGTCGCTGGAACGTCGCCCCGAACAGTTGCGCTATCCCGGCCGCGCAGATCTGCTTGTAAGGTATGTCGCTTAGTGCAAATGGGGCCTTACAGTGTAATTTCCTGCAGAGTCAGCTGGTCCACCGTCGGCTCCCCAGGCACTGCTGTTAGGGTTGCCACCTGTGCAGGATTCACCCGGACAGTCCGGGTTTTGAATGCTGTGTCCGGGTTTCATGGCAGATGAGACCCGGACACAAGATGTCAGGCAGACAGGGCAACCAATATTAAGATAGGGGCTACTGGCCCCCCACTAAAAATAGTCTCGACTGTGATATTTACATATGAATGGGCGGCGCTATTTACATATGAATAAGCCGCCACTAATTCTCCCTCAAGAAATTCTGTGCGTCGCTCGAGTGTTCGGGTTTTGCTGGAAGAAAAGGTGGCAACCCTATCTGCTGTCCCCCGTGCGAGGCCGGGACCACCACGGTGGGTCTCCTCGCAATGATCGGAGAGAGATCAGCAAGCTTCTAGCCGCTGATCTCTTCTCCGATCACTGGACCCGGAAGTGCTGTGCATTACATCACTTCCGGTGTCACTGTACACAGTCTCCGGCTCTTAGAGCCAGGACAAGAAGCTGGGGGAAGCAGATCTCACCTTCCTAATCTTCTTTGGGGTCCCTAGGAGACATTAGGGACCCCTGATGTCTCCATAAAGAGCACCTGTCACACCCTGCTATTACATAGGGCGTTTGTTAGCTGATTCGCTTCAAATCAGCTGATGGAGGGTTGCCAGGCGGAAGGGTGCCGACAGGCTCACCTACGCTGCCAGTGGCGGGCCTAAGAAACAATGGGGATAGGTGCAAGATTTTCCCTTGGGTCACACCCCCCCCCTCGCACCCCAGTGGGCTTGGTGGGAGTGATCAGCGCTGGGTAGATCTGTGTACAGGAGGAAGAGAAGAAGGAGAGCAGCGGGAGGAGGGAGACTCCGGGCCAGCAAAATGGCAGATCAGTCGCCCTCCTCTGGCTGGTATTACTCATATATAAGGGGAGATTCTATTGGACGAGCAGCAGTACTGATTTAACCCCTCCAGAGGCCCATCAGACCATGCAACCATGCCCCCTCCCCATGTCCCCAATGGGGAGGGGGGGCGGGACCAGATCTCAACTAGAAAAATCTCCAAAATAAGGTGCAAACTGTCATTTGTAAGGAGCACTGGTGACCTGGCTCCTGGGATTCCTCGGCTCCTGTATCCTCCTCATGACCAGTCTCCTTTAAAGCAGAACTCCAATCAAGAATAGCACAATAAAAAATGAATAGACCATTAAAAGATAAGCTAAAAAAAAACAAACAAACAGTTGTTGCAGTAAAAATTCCCTTTTAATCCGGAGACTTCCCCCCCCCCCGCAGTATTTATTTCTGCCACTAGATGATGTCCTCAGTCTGATGGCCAGCACTTTCTCTAAGCCCAGATGATCCCGGACAAGCCCCCAACTTATGACTGGACAGTGAAAGGAGAAGCAGCACAGTGATGAGCTCATCTCTCTATCACTCTGCACTCTCTTCTATCAGCATGCTTCAGGTCAGCATATGAAATGACTGGCTCCGTGTGCTGCTTCTCCCTCTCACACTTCAGCCCTGCTTTACAGAGACTGCCATAAGCTTTTACCCGGTGAGATTCCGATACTTACACTGCTTTTGTTTAATAAATACATTTAATCGTGTATTAGTGAATACAGAGCAGCATTGATTTTTCTCTTTTCTATCTGCCCGGAGTTCAGCTACAAAGAACAATTCTCCGCACACAGCCGACACCATCTTCCAGATCATGATTTTAATGAACACAGATGTCCCCTTAGTTCTCAACAGATACTCAGTTTCCGGGAATGGTAGATCTAATAACTGGCAGACGGGATTTGTCACTCAGCCAATTATATTCATCCAGAGAGCAGACTCACGGGGGGGGGGGGGATACATTAGAGTCGGAGTCTGAATCTATGGCCGATATTTTACTGTAAATAATACAGGGATTACACAACCACGTAAATCCTGGTGGCTGTACAGTTCTTGGTTGTGTTCACAAATGTCTGACACAGATCAGCCCATGGTGCAGCCTCTCACCTTGTAAACTGCTACAGTGCAACAATGTTGCAGTCCGATCTTGGGGGAGGGGAGACTGAGAAAATGCTTCCTCCTGGCTGCAGCAGACTGATCACTGGGGGAGGGGAGACTGAGGAAATGCTTCGTCCTGCCTGCAGCAGACTGATCACTGGGGGAGGGTTAAAATAAGAATAATAAATGTAATAAAGACAGAAAGGTTTGACCTAAAAATATCATTAGTATGTTGATGAGAGGAAAAGAAGTATCAGGGAAGCAGATTAAACTTCATTTTTAAGCCCTGATATTGGATAAAACACATACCAGGTGGAGTCCGGCATGTCTGGAGATGTAATTTAATCACGGGTGGTGCAGCGTCTAGTGGTGACTGTGCTTTGCTCTTCCCCTCTCTACTTTTTTCCATAGATACCTTGAAAATGTCAGAGTTGCTTTTTTCAGTGTCACAGAAGATACAAAGTGTACGGACCCCGAGCAAGAGTCAGGGGTCACATTAAAGTGACAAGAAACCCGGGGGGGGGGGAAATTTAACAAAACTGGAGCAGACAGAATCTGAAGGCAGTTGTGCATGGCAACCAATCAGCTTCTCTCTTCAGTTTGCTCAGATAATATTTGAAAATGAAAGAGAGAAGCTGATTGGTTGCCGAGCAAATCTGCTCCAGTTTTGATAATTCCCCCCAATGACATCACTTCATCCATCTTTATACCCCTCAATGAGCGGGTCCCCTGTGACAACCTTGCACTCTGCAGGGGTGACTACACTCAGACGGAGTGCGTTCACACCGGAGGGGCCCAGGGACACGCTATAAAACATGAAGATGAAGCGATGGATTTTATTGCCGGCAATAAACTAAGTCAAAGCTTTATTGCTCCCACTGCAGAGCAGCCCGAGGATTCTAGAACACAACCGTGAGAAGACTCCGGAACCCTCAAAAGGTGAACTGCGGCCCTCCCTACCAACCATCGGGTCTTCAAATGTAATGTAACTTTACGTTGCGAGTGCTGCCTTCCGTCTGCCCGTCACTTCCACCAACTTCCAGGATTCCCAGTGTGCGTCTCTTTCCCTGCTGCTTGGTGTGATGCAATCTCCATTTCTAAAGACTATATATCCCATCATGCATTGCTTCCAGTAAGCTATGATAAGGTTACATTGTTCAAGGCTACGTATCCCATCATGCAATGCTTCCAGCAAGCAATAAGGTTACATTGTTCAAGGCTACATATCCCATCATGCATTGCTTCCAGCACAATGAGGAACCTGGCTTTGGGGCAGCAGAGAGAGTAAATCCGTCCCTGCCTGCGTGGCCCCAAAACGTTGGCTGTATGACGCATGTGACAATTTCATTAAAAAAGTGCTTTACTTCTTGCACATATCATAGAGTGCTGGTGACTTCTATTATGGTGACACCAGGAAGTGCAAATTCACCGGGGTGAGTGAAATGGTGTCAGTGCATTGAGGAAGTCCATCCCAGGGGCATCTTCAGTTTACAAACTTCTAGATGGATCTGGTTATTAGGAGGGGGAGAGAACTTGTGGAAATTCAATATAGAAATACAGATTTATTGTTCGTTTTTGACCAGAGATACCCTTAAATGTAGCCCTGTGATCACCAATACATCCTTAAATGCGTTTTCTTTAAATGCAAGCAGTGCAAGTTCAGTGCATAACTTGATACCAACCTCCTGAAGCCCCGTTACAGCAGCGTTCTGACTGTATAGTACAAGGAGCCAATGTCATGCTGATAGGAGGAGAGCACAGAGTGATAGAGAGATGAGCTCATCACTGTGCTGCCTCTCCTTTCACTGTCCAGTCATAAGTTGGGGGCTTGTCCGGGATGATCTGGGCTTAGAGAAAGCAATGGCCATCAGACTGAGGACATCTAGTGGCAGAAATAAACAGTGCGGGGGAAGTTGTTGGATTAAAAGTGAATTTTGCAGCAAAAGCTGTTTTTTGTTTTTTTTCTAGTTTATTTTTAATGGTCTATTTATTTTTATCTTGCTATTATAGGTTGGAGTTCTGCTTTAAAGGAGACCGGTCATGAGGAGGATACAGGAGCCGAGGAATCCCAGGAGCCAGGTCGCCAGTGCTCCTTACAAATGACAGTTGGCACCTAACTTTGGAGGTGTTTCTAGTTGAGAAGCGCCGTTACAGCAGAGTTCTGACTGAATAGTACAAGGAGCCACTGTCATGCTGATAGGAGGAGAGCACAGAGTGATAGAGCGATGAGCTCATCATTGTGCTGCCTCTCCTTTCACTGTCCAGTCACAGGCTGGGGGTGAAGACAAGGCCTGTAAGTGTTACTCAACTGCAGCAGAGGCTGTGCTGTGTAAATCTCAGGACTGGGTAGACGGAAATATAAATCCTAACATACAGTATATGTATTCCTATATACATATATGTTACACTGCTTGCATTAAGCCTGAAGGCTCTTGAGAGGAGTACTCAGGCTAGGTGCTGTGATGTTTTTAGGAAGCTACGTACAGCACCCTGCTGGCCCCTCCCACCAGATCTGCCTGCATTGCGTAGAGAAGCACAGAGACCTAGGATTACGATAAAGATATGTAATGACAACAGAAAGTCTTTATTTAAATGCTGATGAGTTGGGAAAAAAGCAGATTAGACTTCAGCTGTGAGATATGCGAGCAGGAAAAGTGATTGGAGACATTTATAATGACGGTTGTAAATAGAAAAGTAAACATCTACGACAAAAGAGGAAGACGCGGCGTTCTATACAGAGCGCTGACGCCGACACTTCCTCTTCTGCATTCCATTATCCAGTCATCAAGGTCAGCCAGTGCAGCTTATGATAACGGCTTTACTGCATGGCTGAGGGAGTGATGAGAACTGATCCCGGCTGCATTAAAGGAGAACTATGAGGGGGGGTGCTTTTCACTCACCTCATAGTTCTAGCCGACCTGTGACAATGAGACTGTCACAGGTCAGCTCAGTAGATCGGGAAGTGAGCGAACACATACCGGCGTTCGCTCACCTCTCGATCCTGTCACGGCTCTCTGCCGTGACAGGGGAGGGGCTGGATTCCCCCCCTCCCCGCTCCGCCAGTGCTGACTGGCGGAACGGACAGGGGAGGGGGCGGGTACAGCTGGCTCTGCCTTTGGATAGGCAGATCCAGCTGTCAGTCACGCAGCTGGGCGGATCGCGGCACAATTGTCGGGATCCGCTTCAGCTGCGGCGTCTCAGTATACAGCTCGCGGTATACTGAGCCTAGGGTGACGGGAGGACGCTAGTTTGTGTCCTCCCGTTACCCTAAGGAGAACTATGGGGAAAAGACTTAACCCCATAGTTCTCCTTTAAGTGCAGTGGCCCCATTCATACCCACCAGTCGTCCCCATATATGCCAGCAATGGCGAACCTTTTTGAGCCCAAACTGGATCACTAAACTAACGTACATGTCTCAAAGTGCCAACCCCGCACTTTGACCCAAATACTGATGATGCATTTTACAAACACACTTCATACCACTGTTTGAACTAATTATGTACTTAAGGCGGGCCTCTGCATTTGTCTGTATGTGCTCTTGGGGGCTGTGCAGCTGACAGGTGGTCCATATGTGCTCTTAGTTGGGCTCTCCAGTTGTCTGTATGGGCTCTTGGGGGCTGTGCAGCTGACAGGTGGTCCATATGTGCTCTTAGGTGGGCTCTCCGGTTGTCTGTATGGGCTCTTGGGGGCTGTGCAGCTTCAAGGCGGTTCATAAATGCTCTTAGGTGGGCTAGATGGGCCCCGCAGTTGTGTGTATGGGTTGAGGGGGGGATGGGCTGTGCAGTGTCCAGGTCATCTAAAAGTGGTGGTCCTTAAGTGGTCTCTAAGGAGGGCTATGCGGCTCCTAAGGGCAGATCCAGCTTTCTAATTAGAAGCCGCTAGCTGCTGGCTAGGGCCCTGTGAGTGCTCTCCTATGTCTGAGGTAATGGCGCCAATGCTAGAGCGCATGCGCCTCACATACCTCATCAGTCGTTGACGTCACTGCGCCTGCGCGGCTCCACGTCTCGTCCTCAGTGCGCTTTCGCGGCAGCAGATGACAACGTCTCCGAAGCTCTTTCTGCTCCTGCATGTCCATCAGTGAATTTTGAAGCGTTGCGGCGGACCTGGGCTTGCGTGCCATAGGTTCACCATCGCTGATATATACTATGTACACACTATATTGCCAAAAGTATTGGGACACCCCTCCAAATCACTAGATTCAGGTTTTCCCATCACCTCCATGGCCACAGGTGTATATAAATCACGCACCTCGGCATGCAGACGCTTCTACAAACATTGGTGAAAGAATGGGTCGCCCTCAGGAGCTCAGTGACTACAAGCGTGGTACCGTGATAGGTTGCCACCTGTGCAATAAGTCCATCTGTGATATTTCCTTGCTACTAAATATTCCGCGGTCACCTGTTGGTGGTATTATAACAAAGTGGAAGCAACTGGGAACAACGGCAACTCAGCCAGGAAGTAGTAGGCCACGTAACATGACAGAGCCGGGTCAGCGCATGCTGAAGCGCACAGTGTGCAGAAGTCGCCAACTCTCTGCAGAGCCAATAGCTACAGACCTCCAAACTTCGTGTGGCCTTCAGATTGGCACAACAACAGTGCGTAGAGAGCTTCATGGAATGGGTCTCCATGGCCGAGCAGCTGCATCCAAGCCTTACATCACCAAGTGCAATGCAAAGCTCTTGGACTTTTGGAATCGGACCACACAACTTCAGATTTCTCTTCATCCCCGCAGGCTAAATGAGAGCAATCAATTGAGTCCCCCCCAACCCCGCTGTGAATTTCCAGTGGTGGGTATTGTGGAACTTGCGGCTGCCGAATACCTTCACAGTGATGGACTGGGGTGTCCCTTGACTTTTCACCACCTGAGGCCTACATGGTAAGGGGTGTGTGTGTTAGTGCTGGTGGTGCATGCTACGGGGAGGTGTTCTCTGCATCATCTCAGCTCTGGATCTTACCACTATCCCGTACAGTTCAATGGTTGCCGGGAACTGGGTGTGATGCATTGACACCGATACTAGTGTGCTGTTGCCGAGTATTTGGGCGAGTACTTGTAACAAGTAGCCCGATAATTTCGGTATCAGGAAGCTGGGCAGTGAGTCATTACATACTGTAATCATTACTTGATTGGCCGGTGAAGCCGGCCTCATGCTCCCTCTTCACCTGTGACAAGGGAGCATGGAGCCGGCTTCCCGACCAATCAGGAAGCCGGGCAGCGTGTAATGACTCGCTGCCTGGCTTCCTAATTGGTCGGGAAGCTGGCCAATCAGGAAGCCGGGCGCCCTGTAATGACACAGTGCCCGTCTTTCTGATTGGAAAGAAAGCCGGCTCCATGCTTTCTCGACACCTAGTGACGAGAATAATGGGGACAGATTCCCTGCTAATCAGGAAGCAGAGTGGCGACTCATTACACGGCTCCTGGCTTCCTTAATGGGACTTCCGGTATCAGTATTGGCGAGTACCAAAAAAAATAAAAATAAATCGGTACTCAATACCGAAATTCCGGTATCAGTGCATCCCTAGATGCCAGCCCCAGCGTCTCAGGTTGCCAAGAGCTAGACAGGGAGAAGTCTATGGCCCTTTCACAGTGTGCCTGCCGGCTCTTTGGGGGTGGCAGGCACACTGCAAACATTGTGCGCCGCTCTGCCTGCTCCCCCCCACCACGAGACCCAAAGAGCAGGCTGCCTCATTATAGGAACAGCCCTGGTGACGGATTCTGATTGGATGGGGTCACTGTTCGGCCAACAACTTTCCATCCGGATCCTTCACATAAAAACGATTGAAACACTGACTTTCGTCATGCCAGTTGGTGTCGATAGGGCCGCCCACAGCGCCAGTTCCCGCTGTGGGTCAGAATATGAGCAATGTACGGCGAGTTCTAGCAATAGAAGATAAGAACATTACCCCAAATCAAAGAACAAATCTCATTCTCTCTTGTGAAATTGTCAGCCTCCTCGCAGCTTCTGCTAATAAGCCATTTCCACTCCCTCCAGGTAATTTGCGTCGTTACTATAAAAAGAACGAGATTGAAGAACACAAAAATGGTTTCCTGGGGAGGTAAAATCCTTTTGTGTAATGAGCTGGGTTTTTTTTTTGTTCTTTCTTCATAATCTGCCTCCTGACAGACTTTGCCGAGCTGGAAATACATTTCAAGTTGCAATACGGATGGCGGCAATTGTCGATGCATTATGAATCAAGAGGCACGCACAGTGGGGCGAGGGTCAGGCGTTGGCGATACAAAAGGGGCTTGCGGCAGCACCACGCTGAGAAAAACAGAACAATTTCTACCCTCACATGGGTATTTTAAGCCACAGGTGAGGAAGAAAAGGAAAGGTTATTATAAATGGATACGGAAATTTCCCAACATTGGAAAGAAAAGCTGGAAGTGCACTGCTCATGTTTTATCCCATTCTTGCTGGAATGGATGAAATCCAGGCTGTGGGTGGTCCTGGCGGCACCAATCGGCTCAGCGAAACTTAATTATTCAATCGACTTTTGTCTCAAGAAGCCGGGTGGAAAAGTGTCGGCTAACAGTGAAACAGCCAATCAGATGCAGTTCCCATATTCAGTAACTGTGGCTGCTGAATACAGTAGCCTGCAGCAGAGATTCCTTCATCAATGCTGTTTAACGCGGATTTGGGAATCGACTGATTCTAAAAAGGTGTTTGGCCAGCTTTACTGAACTACTAAAAGCTCAGGAGTCTGGCAGCCAAGGTGCCTACCCCTACCCTGCTGGCAGCCAAGGTGCCCCCCGGTTTCCCCACCCTGGCAACCAAGATGCCCCCCAGATCCCCCACCCTGGCATCCAAGGTGCCCCTCTACCCTGCTGGCAGCCAAGGTGCCCCCCAGTCCCCTCACCCTGGCATCCAAGGTGCCCCTCTACCCTGCTGGCAGCCAAGGGGCCTATCAGGCCCCACCTACTACAGTCTACAGAAAACTACAGGAGAGGGCGGAGACAAGACCAGTCACCCTACACAAACAGAGAGAGCAGCAGTGAGCGGTCTTTATTACAGGAGGGGGCGGAGACAAGACCAGTCACCCTGCACAAGGAGAGAGAGCAGCACTGAGCGGGCTTTATTAAAGTAGGGGGCGGAGACAAGACCAGTCACCTTACACAAGCAGAGAGAGCAGCACTAAGCGGGCTTTATTAAAGGAGTGGGTGGAGACAAGACCAGTCACCCTGCACAAGGAGAGCAGCAGTGACTGGTCTTTATTACAGGAGGGGTGGAGACAAGACCAGTCACCCTACACAAGCAGAGAGAGCAGCACTGAGCGGGCTTTATTAAAGAAGGGGGTGGAGACAAGACCAGTCACCCTGCACAAGGAGAAAGAGCAGCAGTGACCGGTCTTTATTACAGGAGGGGGCGGAGACAAGACCAGTCACCCCGCAAATGGAGATAGAGCAGCAGTGATTGGTCTTTATTACAGGAAGCTTCAAGTTTTGCACAGATCTGGAAGAAATACACAAAGCTCACCAAGATTTGAGAATAATACACAGGACTCTTGTATGAGGACAATATTTGCTCATCCCAAAATTCAGATTTCATAATGAGTTAGGAATAACTTCTTGTGGATGTTTATTGTCATTCTACCCTTTGGGTGCTAATATTGGCTTTTGACGACCCTCCCTACCTCTTGCGGCCCTCTTCCCCAATCATGGGACATGGCTGGATTAGTTGTCCGACTGGCCGAACACAAAAACAAAACCGATCTACTTCTTCCTTTTCTCTCCTGAAGAAGCCGATTTAATATCTGAGAAACGCGTGGAGAAGTGGCCTCATCCCTGCACAAGTGTCGCCTGGGAAGCGGAAAGATAATTACACATTTGAGATGGACAAGTAGATCATTTATACGAGCCGAGCAGGAAACTCGGAGACAGTGCGAGGTTATTGTATAATGAGATTAGTCATGAAAAAAAGTCTGTCGATTTGTAAAGAATTTTTTGGGGCCAATATACTGGAATATAATCTCCTCTTATACCAATCAGGGGGTGCTAAGGGGCGCCACATCCACAGAAACAACTAATACCCACAACTGAAAACATGTCGGACTTTTAGGGTGCCCACTCACATCAATACAAATTAGTAAACTGAACGTGAGATTGTAGTCCATCCCGGGAGCGAGCCTGGTGCGGTGACTACTTTACAACACACACAGGGACCAGAGAGAACAAAAGTAGCCACCCTCCAGAAGCAAGGAGAGTGTCAACACCAATTCAGAGATGATTGGAGGATCTGCAGCCGAGTGATACACAAATAAGATACATTGTTGCTATTAGTTAAGGGACTTGAACGTATTTTTAAGATTTAAAAGAGAACTATGGGGTAACCTTTTTATCCTAGTTCTCTTCAGGAGCACAGGAGGACATATACTAACCTCCTCCCGTGACCGAAAGCTCAGTATATAGCGGGCTATTGCTCACTACATACTCAAAGCACCACAGCCGGGACGGATCCCGACAATACTGTGGAGATCCACCCAGCTGCGTGAGTGACAGCTGGCTCTGTCTATCTAGAGTCAGGGCCAGCTGTACCCGTCCCCTCCCCCATCAGTTTCTCCACTCAGTGCTAGAGGATCGGAGAGGGGAGAATCCCTGCGGGGAGCGATTACCGACAGTCACCTCTCTCTGCAGGGACATGATGGAGAAGTGAGCGAGCGACGGTATGTGTTCTCTCACTTCCCGATCAATAGAGCCGACCTGTGACATTGTCACACGGCGCCTCGAACTATGAGGATGATTGTAAATCACTCACCTCATAGTTCTCCTTCAACTCCGGAGTTCAGTGTCACTTTACAACACATCACTTTTTATAACGTAAATCAGAACATGTATTTGTTGTGATATTGAAATGTTTTGAAATGAATAAAATACTTTGATTTGATTAATAAAAGAGAAATTTGATTTATAGAAAGGCATTTTGTGTGAGTGTTCTGACGTGTTTTAAGTTGTGGATATCAATATACTTGAAGGACTCATTCACACTGGAATGGGCCGGCACGTACAGCTCCGTGCACGGCCGTATCGAGAAAGGACAGGTGCTGCGTGTGATTAGTATGCAAACCCCCGTCCTTCTCGATGGGACTACGCGGCCATACGCTCACCCGCCCTGAACGTCCTTACGGGTGCGGGTGAGCGTACTCGTACGCTGGCAGGATGGATCCCGTCTACGTCCGAGTCAGGAAACACGCACCCGTACGGATCTGCACTTGGGATGAGCGTAGGGGGGCGTACGGCCGCGCATGAGATCCTAATAGGTTGGACTTGATGGACTAATGTCTTTATTCAACCTCAAATACTATGTAACTATGTCCCATAGAGAAGGACAGGGGCTGCGTACTAATCACACGCAGCACCTGTCCTTCCCGATGCGGTCGTCCACGCAGCACAGAGCTGTACGTGCGGGCCGATTCCAGTGTGAACGAGGCCGAATTCTGATACCTTTAATGTCGCGTGTTGTCAATAATAGGTTTGTAGACTTCTTCCAGATCCCCGACTCAGAATATCATGTAAAGTCGTATTAAACTTTTTTCAATAATGAATCCAGATCTAACATTTTACATCGCCCAGCAAAGTATTTCTTTCTCTTTGCCCAGTCATCATGGTTCAGAGCAGCTCCAACTCGCTCAGCTCGGCTTCCCTGTCCAGTACAAAATCACAAGGGACAGAGCAGACCAGAGTCCATCAGCTTTCCATCTACTAGGTCAGAGAAGGGAGAAAGGAGGAATAGATGGGGGGGGTATTTTCCATCTTCATGAGTAGTTTAGAGGCCTCCAGCCATGAAACGGTTACGAGGGGCTGGATTTTCTCGGCTAGATGGATTCACTTAAAAAGAAGAAGAATCGCTGCTTTTTCCCGCTCTGATCAATACAACTGAAATCAAATCACGCAGCACCACTCAGCAACGTCTGCGCCCCCCCCTCCCCCGAATCAGATTATCAATTGGCAGAGATGTTGGAGACATGAAATCCATTTCTGTCGCCGTCCTGGTTACTATGGAGTCGCTGCATTCACAGTGCGAGCGCACAGAGTTGATTAGCACCCGGCCGGTGATCTGCCGTTAGA
>NW_017307535.1:130062-133378 GCF_000935625.1 Nanorana parkeri | reverse complement strand
TTCTACACAGAGAGTATCGGCACAATATTATTATGTTCAGGAAAAAAGAATACATTCTTCAGACTCCGGGCAAAACACTTCTAGTCATGGTTGGACCTATTTCACCTGCTCAAGTATATGCAACGCAGTTCAGCCAGTCTTGTGGCCAGCCAGACAAGACCGCCAGGTCCCTAAGCGAAGGTTACCATTAGTCCCATTAGGGAAACAAAAGTCCCCGGCGGTAGTGAGCTGCAGTCATAAGCAGCCAGTTCTGTATATGCTGTGATGGCTGCCCCTGTGGCTCTGCATTACTTACTACTGACCCCTGGACCTTGCGTCACTTACTATTGAGCCCTGCATTATTTACTACGGACCCCTGAACCCTGCATTACTGACTACTGAATTACTTACTACTGAAATACTTATTGACCCCTGAACTCTGCATCACTTACTACTGACCCCCGAACCCTGCATTATTTACTACTGACCCCTGGACCCTGCGTCACTTACTACTGACCCCTGTGTCACTTATTACTGACCCCTGCATTACTTACTACTGACCAATGAATTAGTTACTACTGACCCCTAAATCCTGAGTCACTTACTACTGACCCCTGCATTACTAATGACCAATGAATTACTTACTACTGGCCCCTGAACCCTGTGTTACTTCTACTGACCCCTGAACCCTGCGTTACTTACTACCGACCCCTGAATCACTTACTACTGACCCCTGAATCACTTACTACTGACCCTGAACCCTTCAACACTTACTACTGACCCCCGCATCACTTACTGACCCTACATCACTTACTACTGACCCCTGAACCCTTCAACACTTACTACTGACCCCCGCATCACTTACTACTGACCCCCGCATCACTTACTACTGACCCCCGCATCACTTACTACTGACCCCCGCATCACTTACTACTTGAACCCTGCGTTACTTACTACCGACCCCTGAATCACTTACTACTGACCCCTGAATCACTTACTACTGACCCTGAACCCTTCAACACTTACTACTGACCCCCGCATCACTTACTGACCCTACATCACTTACTACTGACCCCTGAACCCTTCAACACTTACTACTGCCCCCCGCATCACTTACTACTGACCCCCGCATCACTTACTACTGACCCCCGCATCACTTACTACTGACCCCCGCATCACTTACTACTGACCCACGCATATCTTACTACTGACCCTGAACCCTGCATCACTTACTACTGACCCCCGCATCACTTACTACTGACCCCTGAAATCACTTACTACTGACCCCTGAAACCTGCGTTACTTACTACTGACCCCTGAATCACTTACTACTGACCCTGTATCACTTACTACTGACCCCTGAATCACTTACTACTGACCCCTGAACCCTTCATCATTTACTACTGACCCCTGCACTACTTACTACTGACCCTGTATCACTTACTACTGACCCCGGAACCCTGCATCATTTACTACTGACCCCTGCACTACTTACTACTGACCCCTGAGTTACTACTGACCCCTGCGGCACTTGCTACTGACCCCTGAACTGTGTTACTTGCATAGTTACAAAGTAGGTAAGGTTCAATAAAGACACAGGTCCATCGAATTCAACCGAAGAGGTTGTGAGTGTTACTCAGATGACCTTTCCTCTGTATATCTCACACTCGGAGACAAGTATCTAGATAGTTGTTGAATGATTCCATACTCTCAGCTGATAGCGCTGTTGTCTGTGGAAGGGAGTTCCGCAATGTTACAGCTCTCACAGTGAAGAATCGTCGTCGCAGTTTAAGATGAAACCTTGGACTGGATTGGGCTGAACTGACAGGAAACAGCTTGTTACGGATTATCCATCACCATTAGTATCCCATCCCCTCCGCCCCCGGAGTGAACACGTATGACACACGCAGTCTTTCCTCATACTTCAGGTCCTCCGGCCCCTTTATTAGCTTTGTCCCCTTCTGTGGACTCTCTCCAGCTCAAGGACTTCCCTTTTGTGGATCGGAGACCAGAACAGAACCGCATAGTCCATGTGTCCCCTACTCAGGACCCCTGCACTCCATGTGTCCCCTACTCAGGACCCCTGCACTCCATGTGTCCCCTACTCAGGACCCCTGCACTCCATGTGTCCCCTACTCAGGACCCCTGCACTCCATGTGTCCCCTACTCAGGACCCCTGTACTCCACGTGTCCCCTACTCAGGACCCCTGCACTCCACCTGTCCCCTACTCAGGACCCCTGCACTCCACGTGTCCCCTACTCAGGACCCCTGCGCTCCACGTGTCCCCTACTCAGGACCCCTGTACTCCATGTGTTCCATACTCAGGACCCCTGTACTCCATGTGTTACCTACTCAGGACCCCTGTACTCCATGTGTTCCATACTCAGGACCCCTGTACTCCATGTGTTACCTACTCAGGACCCCTGTACATATATACACCTTGAATTCACAAAATCCGGCGCTCCTCATCTCCTGAAGAATTTGTGAACGTTCCCGGAAGGGGATTGGATGGACGGATGCTCCAATGGGGAGACGAGTTCTAGCGGCAACTGTCTAAGAGTGAAATTCCACTCGCTTTGGAGAGATTTCCCTTCACTTCCTGTATGGGCTCCAAGACAGGAAATAAAGGGAAATCTCTCCGATAAGACAAACACAGCGCACAATGAATGGGCCGGGGGTTTAAGATTTTAACCCTTCTCCTTTGTGGTTACACAGCAACTTTAATACCCCGCCCCCTCCTCCACGAGTCACTTTCCTGTTTCTCATTGGCCAAGCAACAGGCCACCAGGGAATCTGCTCCTCCCCTATTACACCTATGTCACTTAGCACAACACAACGTGTGGTCACCCATCCTGACCAGCAGTCAGAGATTTACACACGACACATAGCACAACACATATCAAAATGGACAACATGGCATCTAAAAACTTGGTGTGGTCACTGAGGGGCGCTGTAAAGCTTTCTCGCACAGGGCGCCTAAAGGCCTAAGGCCGGCCCTGGTCAGTTTTTAATAGTGACACCAGATAGTTTTATTGGTGTTACGATTTGTATCATTATTATCATCTGGTGAAACAGGATTAAAAAATCTATACTGCTGGGTCTTAAAAAATAAAAATTAAAGATGAATAAATAAAATAAGTAAATAAATAAAATGCTCCCGGAAAAGCTGATGGTAATAATATCTGACATCATGAAGATGAAACGCTGACATACAAGGTGTGAACAATGCAGCTTTATAGAAATATTCTTCTTTTTAATAGACAAGTCGCTGGCAGAGTGGAGGAGCCTCTATCGATCCCCGGCATCCATACAAAGCCAATAATACAATCAATAATA
>NW_017307535.1:129217-130038 GCF_000935625.1 Nanorana parkeri | reverse complement strand
TGTCCAGGCTGTCTGGCAGGGATTCCAGTGCCATATGCAGCATGTGTTCCTGTAGCAGGCAGCAGGGCGGGGTGTAGGGTGCCCGGCCCCTCACCTGTATGACAGGTGCTCTTACCTGTGTCTGCTCGGACTGGCTCCTTGTCACAGACAAACAATGGGACACTGATGATGAAGGGCAGCCGCCTCGCTGACTGACTCTCACTAGCAGGCAGCAGTGTGGCGAGCTCGGCGGGCGAGACCAAGTGTGCCAGAAGTAAAGGGGGAGACGACTCCTGAACCCCTGTCGTTTCTCCGCCCTCAGTTCCATTACTAACACAATATACATTTTTTTAAACGTTAGAGACATGCTGTGCGGATGTTAGGAATGCCCCCTCTATAGTTTTAGGTGGGGTATCAGAAATCGGCGCCCCCCGGCAGAGTGGCCGGCGCGGTGGGTGGGCTGCCAGTACTAATGATGGCGGATTGTGGTTGACTTGCGCTGTCAGTGTGAGCGCTGGATACATTGTATCCCTGTCACAGGTGATCTACAGGCCAGTGCTGGATACAGTGTCTCCCGGTCACAGGTGATCTTCAGGCCGGTGCTGGATACATTGTATCGGTGCCACGGGTGATCTATAGGCCAGCAGGAGGTACCAGCATGGCGCCCAGGAAGGGAGAGCTGACAGAGGAGGAGAAGGAGCTGGTGCAGGTCATCTCTAAAGGTGGGTGTGCGGGGCTGGGGGGATGTATGAGGCAGAGTAATGGCTCCTGGACAGGGACTGTCAGTCCAGCTGTGTATATTTCTCCCCCAACATGAATCTGAGACAAACAGCCATTAAATG
>NW_017307535.1:117977-129189 GCF_000935625.1 Nanorana parkeri | reverse complement strand
GCTCAGCGTCACATGGGGGGGGGGTCTGCATGCAAATGTATCCTGCCCAGTAGTGTCTACTCCTCCAGACATGTATCCATCAAGGCCTTTTCATATTTGCTTAACTCCTCCCACTGCTTGCATCAGGGCTGAGGGCTCTGGAGAGGAGTACTGAGGCCGGCCCCTCCCACTAGCCATGAATTGTCTGCATTAGAGAAGAACAGAGACCCAGTGATGATGCAAGTCAGTCTAAAATAGGTTATGTAATGAAAACAGTTTATTTTTTGGATGAGGAGGAGGGGAGGAGCCAAGGAAGGCAAACTAGAAGCAGATCAAACTTCAGCTTTAAGCCCTCGTTCACATAAATCCCATTGTATTCAATGTTCTCCTTCCCACCTTGGCGTATTTCCGCCCGTCACTAACGCGCTACAAAACGGCCCACGCCTGAAAAGGAACAGGTACTACTTTGGGCCGTTTTGTTGCGCGTTTCCATTGGGATACAGCCAAGTAGCCTTCGGAAACGCGCAACTTTTTTACCACGAATCAAGCGCATATGCAATACGCTAAACATTTTCAACTACCACCATTTTATTCTATAGGGTCTTGGCATTCAGAAAATATATAATGTTGGGGGGTTTTACATCATTTTCAGGCCTAAAATGTGGAATATAACATGGGTGCAAAAATGGAAAAAAGGGCCGTAGTCATGAAGGGGTTAAACAATGCCTGTGATGCCGCTGTCCTCTCAGACAGGAATATGACGGGTCTCACTATACAGTAGCGTTCTTCACAGAGGCAAGGAGACTTTCAGTTCGTATTTAGAGCGTAGAGATAAGCTTAACCGCTTGCTGACCGCTGTGTTTACAACCCCTTCCTGGCCAGGCCATTTTTCAGTATTCAGCGCTGCGGTATTTTGACTGGCGTTTATTCCATCATGCAGCGCTGTACTGAAATGAATTTTATACCATTTTTTGGGGACAGATAGAGCTTTCTTTTGGTGGTATTTAATCACCACTTCGGGTTTTTATTTTTTACTATAGTTAGGAGAAATTACTGAAAATTTTGAAAAAAAAGTTTTTTTGTTTTTTTTTTACATTATGTTAGGAAACATTTATTATTACCCAGTTTTTTGGTAAAATATAAAAGTCGGGGTCACGTCGGGTAAATAGACACCAAACATGTCAAGCTTTAAAATTGTGCACACCCGCGAAATCGCAGAAAACTACCATACCCAAAATTGGCCATAGGCGACTCTTTAAAAGCTTTTACCGCTCATCAGTTTAGTGTTATCAGTGATTGATGGCCCTAGAATTATTGCTCTCACTGCGACGTTCGCGGCGATATGTAACATGTGCAGCGTAATGGGCGCAATCGTCTTTTTTGCACGTATGCGCCCCCATCATATATACTTTTTTATGTGTAACTTTAAAAAAAAGTTTGGGAAGGACTTTCATTTTTTTTTCCCCACTAAGCTTTATTGCTATAACATAGGGGGCTAATAAAAACCCCCTATGTGACAGGTCCTCTTTATGGAGACATCAGGGGTCTCCAAGACCCCTAATGTCACCTAGGACCCCCCTGAAGAAGCTGATGAAGCACAGATCTGCTTCATCAGCTTCTCTCCAGCGTCTTAAGCTGCAGAGTGACACGAGAATGGGGAAGTGATGTCATATACACCACTTCCGCATTCTGGGTTTCATGGCAGCAGAAACCCAGATACATGATGTCAGGCAGACAGGGGCAACCAAAATTGAGATAGGGGCTACTGGCCCCCCCACTGGAAAATAGTCTCAACTGTGATATTTACATATGATAAGCAGCAACTCATTCTCCAAAAAAAAATGTCCGCCCGTCGCTAGTGATTGGGTTTCACTTGAAGAAAAGGGGGCAACCCCCAATCTAGACCCCAGCGGTCCCCAAGGTCATGTCGCTGTATTCCAGACGGCCGTGCCTTTTACTTTTGGCTACTATGACAGAGGAGACTTATTTACTGTATTGAGGGCGCGGTGTCAGGCGCTGGGCAGCGGTCATGAAATCCGTTGTGTGGTAAGCTGCACTAGACAAAATTCAAGTCATAATCTGCAGTGATTACAGCGACCGGCAGAGAACTCTGATTGGGGAGACAGCACATTGTGGCCGCTGACTAATCTTCACTTAACTCTTTCCAAGCCAGGACATGAACCGCAGTGTTCATTGTATGGTTACTTGTTGCCGAGGTGATGTCAGAGTTCACGAGCCAGTCAGTCCGCTCTAGGGGCCCTTCAATTCCCTTCAACCAACTATCTTGTGCAACCCCCAAAAATATTAGTAACTGCACCCCCCACCACCACCACCCACCCTACCCGTCAACTTGGGCTCACACAGGACATCTTCACTGTTCCTCATAAACTTGAACAAATCCTACACAGAGGGCCAGAGGAAGCAAGATTGGAGGTTCTAGAGCAGTGGCTTTCAACCTGTGTTACCTCAGGACCCACATTTGTCCTCGGTCATTAAGTTGTGACCCAAGTCACACGGCAATGAACGCATGGCATTGCAGTACCGAACGTTCTGATGTTGGCAATAGAACTGTGAGTGTGAGATGCGTTTGGGGTGCTATTCAAATGAATGGCAATGCAATGTTCTTCACACACCAGAGCACGTTGTAGGTGCAATTGCGCGGTACAGTGCATTAATCGCACGGGACTCTGAGATAATTGCATTGTGGGATGCTGTGCTGGAGCTCCATCCATACATGCATTGCTTGTACAGCTCCCTTGCACACCCTTCTCCGCCTTTTGGCTAAGATCAAGTGTAGTATCTGTTCTTATCAGTTGTTGAAGGGTGCTGCCGATCCCAGAACGGGGGAGCATCCTAGTACCCTCTGACGTAATGGTGGGTGTCGGAGGACGGTTCGGTCCACTGCTGGTTGCGTCAGGCTCTGAGGTTACGGGTAGACCCCAGACAGTGGGAGGACCCCCGACGGCACTACCTTCTGATGTGAGTGGAGAAACACTTGGTCAGGTCGGAGGGTAGGGAGGCGGCAGAGCCCATGGTGTTGTGCCCCCTGGGGGTGGCGTCCCAGGTGTGCTCAGAAAGTCACTAGGGTGTGGGACCCCACATGACTCTCTGTGCACATGGACACACACCACATTGCATTTTCTGCACTTCGCCTCCAAGACAGGCCTTATGGCTAGTCCGGGGCAATATTTTTGCACTCCGGCCCAGCGTGGTGCACTGGCACTTTATTGCACCTCATGCATGATTTGGCACTTTTTTGTTTTTCAACCTTTGATCCACAGATTGCTTAGGGTGCAGGTTCCTTCGGGGCCTTTTCCCGATGCGAGGGAGGAGATTCTGTGCCCTTACATAGGGTTCTCTGTCTCCTCCCACCCAGGGGGTTTCTCTTCGGGAGATCCCACTACCCAGTACTGTGAGGGACCTGTTCCGGCAGGTCCCCGAAGGATCGGGGTCCGCCTGCCTCCGGGTAGGTGGACCAACAGTCTCAACCCATGTCAGGAGCCTTGCGCCCCGGGGGGTCGGGAATCGAGGTCCCTTCTTTAAAGGAAGGACCAAGCACCCTTGTGCACGTTTTTTGTGTGCTGTGATTTCACGGTTCACTTTTTTTGTTCACAGGGGAGTTTGTTTTAGACGCACGTTCCACAGGCTCTTAAAAAAAAAAAACAGCTCCCTTGCACACCCTGTAGAGGTGTCAGGAGCTAGAATGCGATGTCACTCTGCTCCAGGCACCTCTCTCTACAGGGTATACAAGGGAGCTGTAAGCAATGCATGTATGGATGGAGCTCCCTCATGGGCATACCCCCAGCCTACCCCACCTCAAGCTGACACTCAGTGCTGGGCAGCATATATTGAATGGCTGCTTGGTGCAAGAACTGACAGTGCTGCGCTAGGGGGAGGCTGTGGAAGGCACGCGGGGACCCACTGAACACGAGGTTGTGACCCATTTTTGGGTCATGACCCACCAGTTGAGAGCCAAGGTTCTAGAAGAATGCATATTGCCGCATGCGATATCTTATTTTGCCGCATATAATTTATTTGGTGCATGGTAGAATGTGTAACCAGCCTGCGGCATCATCCTTATGGCGCGCTATAGCACACCAATGTTGTGTCAGATACTGAGAGTCGCGTCCTAATCTATTATGGAGCGCGCACGTTCACACCTTCGCTTTGCATTAATGCGCAGCACACTGAGCGCACCTTCACGCAACACGCTCAAAGTGTGTGTGTGGTGCTTGCGGTGCTGTCTCTTGTTAATGGCTCACCAAACGCAGCTGGTAAAATGCGCAGTTTTGCATGCGCATCACTCGAAAGTGCACGGAAAAAACATTGGACACTCTCAGCTGAAAATGCTGCATGAACTACTTTGCTCACGACAAACCATTCTCATTATCGATTATAATTGATTAGTTGTTGCAGCAGCTGTACTTCTATGGGGGTGGGTTTGGGACCCAATGAGACAATATAACCAGTGGTGTCACGCAGGGGGTGTGGCCCGCACCCGGGTGACACCAAAAGGAACGACAGTCATTTTGGTGTCACTCCCTATGAAAAGTCGGTCATTGATGAGAGCCCAACAGTGTCAGGAGAGAGGAGGGGACTCGGCAGCATACCTCATCCCGCCGGGTGAACGTCCCCTCCTCTCTCTGCTGGCGTCCATCAGCAAGGGGGCAGCCGGCAGGTGACAATAAGATGGCCGCACATCCGCAATGACGTTATGGCGGGGTGCCACCTTGCCTTGGGACGCCCCTGAATATAACCATGCTGCATGGATTATGGTGAATATCTTCTAATCTAAGATGGCTTTACTGTGCTACGCACTGATTTGGTTTTGAATCCTGTAGTCTCTTCTCGCCATGGGTATAGTGCCTTGTTGGGTCCCAAGCCCACCCCCATAGAAGCCATGGCTTCCATACACTGCAATGGTAATGGGCCAAAAAGCCTGAAATTACTGAATGCAGTTTGGAATAAATAGCTCTAGAATATTAGGCAATATTTGCTCTATACACCTGAGGTTCTGGATGTCCATCTGGCTGATGGGGGTATAAAGGAATCATTTGCATAGCTCCGCCCATTGTCCTGAAATAAGGAATAATGGGACATGTGATGGAATAAGACATGTTTATACCTTGTGTTGTAAGAAGGCTTTTCTGTGCTACGCACTGATTTAGTTGGAGGACTTTTTGATTTCTTTAGTCCCTTCTCACCATGACCTGTAGGGTTATACTGTCTTGGTGGAAATTTGAACTGGTAACTATTCTCCTTGCAGTGTGAATTTTAGGGGCAGAATTTTGTATACATGACCCCCTAGGTCAGTGATGGCGAACCTTGGCACTCCAGCTGTGCCAAAACTACAAATCCCAACATGCATCTGCCTCTGGGAGTCATGTCTCTGGCTGTCAGAGCCTTGCAATGCCTCATGAGACTTATAGTTCCAAAGCAGCTGGAGTGCCAAGGTTCGCCATCACTGACCTAGGTGAATAACGGTGCATGAGTTTATTGCTGGTGATGTCTATTCCTATAGTTTTTAAAGGAGAACTATGAGGGGGGTGCTTTTCACTCATCCTCATAGTTCTAGCCGCCCTGTGACAATGAGACTGTCACAGGTCGGCTCAGTAGATCTGGAGGTGAGCGAACACATACCGGCGTTCGCTCACCTCTCGATCCTGTCAAGGCTCTCTGCCGTGACAGGGGAGGGGCTGGATTCCCTGCTCCGATCCTCCAGCGCTGACTGGTGGAACGGAGGGGGCGGGTACAGCTGGCTCTGCCTCTAGATAGGCAGAGCCAGCTGTCAGTCGCGCAGCTGTGCGGATCCAGACATAATTGTCGGGATCCGCTTCAGCCGCGGCGTCTCAGTATACTCGCGGTATACTGAGCTTAGTGTGACGGGAGGACGCTAGTTTGTGTCCTCCCGTTACCCTAAGGCTGGGTTCACACCTAGGCGGATTGAATACTTGGAGGGATACTTGGCTGTATCCGAATGGAACCGCCCGACCAAAACGCCCCAAAGAAGTACATGTACTTCTTTGGGCGTAGGGCGGTTTCCCGCGCGTTCGTACTCGCGGAAAACCGCACAGATGGGAACCATGCACACTGAAAATAATGGCATTTCCCTGTTTTGAGCGTTTTTCCGCGAGTACGAAAGCGTGGAAAAACGCCCAGGTGTGAACCCAGCCTTAGGAGAACTATGGGGAAAAGCCCTGACCCCATAGTTCTCCTCTTTTTTAATTAGCCTTTTGCAGCAATGTTTAGGGTACGGCTTAAATCCTTACCATTTGGAATCTCTGCAAGATTTGGGGGTGGGTTGGAATTACTGCATATACGCTATGATTGACTTGGATCACTAACCACCTAGTCACTGTGCTGCCTCCAAAGTTCGGTTTCAAAAGCAACCGCTGTATGATTGACATTGCCCACCAGTAATTGAGGAAAATGCTTGTTACGTTTTTGTTTTTTTACATGACTGATGACTTCTATTTTTCTCATTTGCTCCAACAGGCAACGTTCAAGATGCCGCACGGCTGCTGGGCAGTAAAGAAGTTCGGGTGAACTGCTTGGATGAGGTAGGATGATTTTCTGCTCGGGGTATACGGAGAATGCACTGTGAACACCACATAAAACACATCTCTGGGTAAAAATGTTATTAACTAGGGATGCACCAATACCAAGACTAGACTAGAGAAAAATGCAAAAGTTAGGAGGCCGCTGTCATTTGTAAGGAGCACACGGAGCTCCCGGGATTTGTACATCTCTGTTTTAATGTATGATTTTGTTTTTATAAATATATATAAGGGATGCACCAATACCAGTTTTGCAAATACAAGTACTGATTAGGCTGGGTTCACACCTTTTGCGTTTTTCAGCGCTGAAAAGCGCTCAGCAAGTGAAATCCTATTGAGTGCTATGGGCATGGTTCTCACCTGGGCGTATATTTCAGCGCGAGTTGTCGCGTTGAAAAACGCCCTACGTCCCAAATAGTATAGGAGCTTCTTTGGGGCGTATTTCAGCGCGTATCCATTGGTATTCCCGAGTGTGGCTCGGGGTTAACAAAGCGGTAACCCCTGAGCCACACCTTGTCCGCGATCCCCGCTGTGTCCTCCGGCCGCTGCTGTCTTCCGGGTTCCGTCACTTGCGAGCGTCCGCGTCGAAGGGGGGTGGAACCGGCGGGAAGTTTGAAAAAAAAAAAAAAGGAAAACCATTTTTTGTAAAAATCATACCGCAAGGGAGGTTAAAAAACGAGCGTCGAACGCGCGTTTCAGTGAACAAAAAAAATGTGCTTAAAACGGGCTTAACCCCTGCATGACTGAGGCCCTTTTTTCATTTTTTGCACCCATGTTATATTCCACATTTTAGGCCTGAAAATGACGTAAAACCCCCCAACATTATATATTTTCTGAATGCCAAGACCCTATAGAATAAAATGGTGGTAGTTGAAAATTTTTATGTTGCGCAATATTAGCGCAACTCCTTATTAAACCCCAAAATTTAGTGACAAATTTAATTAAATGCCCCAAAACAAAACAAATTTCACATTTTTTTAATGAAATATAAAAGATGAGGTTACAACGAGTAAAACGATACCCAACATGCCCAGTTTACAAATTGCGTGCGACCGTGAAACGGCGAAAAACTGCAGTACCCCAAAAAGTCAATAAAAGACGCTTTAAAAGCCCCCACAGGTCATCAATTTAGAGATACCCCAAAATACTGGCCCTAGAATTATTGCTCTCACTCCGGCGTGCGCGGCGATACCCAACATGTGTAGCGAGTTCGTCGTTTTCATGCGTAGGCGCACCCGACGCGTGTTTACGTGGCGACGCACATGCTCACGAGGGCGGGGGACTTTTAAATTTTTTTTAAATTGCTCCCCGCGGACACCAAGGACGCCGGTCCCGGGCCCGTAGGAGGGGCAACGGAGCCCGGGAAGCACTGCGGGGGTGTCCGGTGGGGGGGCCCTTCTTCGGGACACAGAAGCGATCTGGTGACAAGTAAGTCGCCAGGATCGCTTCTGTTGTAAAGCCGACAGTCGGCTCTACAAGTTTAAACAGACTCCCGGTGGCAAAAGTCGCCGGGAGTCTGTTTAAACAGCCCCGATGCTGGCGACGTACACTGTACGTCGTCAGTCACGAAGGGGTTAAAAAAACTAGCCTATTTAGAACGCCCGGGTGTGAACCCAGCCTCAAGTATCTGAACTAATAACAATGTATCATATTTGTGTATAACTCGGCTGCAGATCCTCCAATCATCTCTGAATTGGTGCTGACACTGTCCTTCCTTCTGGAGGGGGGCTACTTTTTGTTCCCCATGGTCCCTGTGTGTGTTGTAAAGTAGTCACCGCTCCAAGCCCGCTCCAGGGATGGACTACAATCTCATTACCAATTGGTAAACTAAATGTGAGATTGTAGTCCATCACAGGAGCGATCTTGGGGCGTTGGCTACTTTGCTGTCCCTTTTTTAAGAGCTGGGTTTAAGGATTTGGGAAAGAGTAGGTTTAAAGGAGAACTATGGGGTCAGGGCTTTTCCCCATAGTTCTCCTTAGGGAGGACACAAACTAGCGTCCTCCCATCACCCTAAGCTCAGTATACCGCGAGCTACAGCTTCCTGTATACTGAGACGCCGCAGCTGAAGCAGATCCCAACAATTATGTCTGGATCCGCCCAGCTGAGTGACTGACAGCTGGCTCTGCCTATCTAGAGGCAGAGCCAGCTGTACCCGCCCCCTCCCGCGTCCGATCCGCCAGTCAGCGCTGGCAGATGGGAGGGGGGAATCCAGCCCCTCCCCTGTCACGGCAGAGAGCCGTGACAGGATCGAGAGGTGAGCGAACGGCGGTATGTGTTCGCTCACCTCCCGATCTACTGAGCCGACCTGTGACAGTCTCATTGTCACAGGTCGGCTAGAACTATGAGGTGAGTGAAAAGCACTCACCTCATAGTTCTCCTTTTAAGAATGTGGAATAAGACGTTAGAATTTGAAGAATCTAAATCTCCACACTTAAGTTGTTTATAATAGTGTAACTTGACCTCTTGGGGATTGATGTGCATGCTGCTACTTTGTTGCATTCTCTCCCTGTCAGTGCGGAAGTGTCGGCTCATTGTCAGAATAGCTGCCATTGCTGAGCTCAGTGGTGGTACAGGACACTCTCTCTGGTCTGCTATAGGAGGGTTAAACTGCCAATGAACAAAGCCATTTGGAATCCTTAAAATCTTTGACTTTTTTTGGTGTATCTTTCATCAGCACTCGGCTCATGTAGCAGACGCTCAGTCTGATACTTCTGCTCTAACTGGCAGAGAATACAAGTAAATAATAAAATATCCTGAGAGATAAGACCTGTGCTATGAAGATTCAGATTATTATAAGGCCCATTGGTGACTAGTTCTCTTTAAATGTTGTGGCTAGATGGCTAGGTATGCATTTTACCACAGGCTTAAAAGCAGCAAAGGTACCAAATTCTCTCCAACAGACACCCAGGTAGCAATAATATCACTGGATTAAAAAAAAAACAAAAAAACATTTCCTGGCGGGAACATTAAGTTGAGGCTAAAATGCACCATGCAAGTGCCATTATCTGTTTGGCTATCGCTTTTGGAGCTCCAAAATGTATCCGTTTTTAGTGCCTGTTCACACGGCGTCCGGATTCTGTCCTGACCAGTTCCGTGCGCTCCTGCACTAAAAATGCATCCCTGAAAATTAATAAAGACACGTTTAAAAAAAAAAAAATGCATCCCAATGTATCCCTATGTGTTTTATGGGCTACAGTTCTCGCGTGCGCAGTCTGTTCAGGTCACGGGAGAGAAAATACTGCATGTCACATTTTGTCCGGTCAGGAAATGCAAAACGCGTCAAACGCACTGCAGCTAATCTACTCCAGCAAGTGGAACGCATCAAAAACGCGTCAAAAACGCATAGCACTGCGTCTGCAGATCTGGTCCAGACATCGTGTGAACAAGCCCTTATAAAGAGAGGTCTAAGGAGCTCTATGATGTAGGCATGACCCAATATCGCAGATGTCCTAAGGCAACAAGGCTCAGCTGTGCATTTTGGGGAATTGGTGAACCCCGATGTCTTCCCAGGTTGATGAAGTCCATATAGAATTTGGAGCATTTCTGGTTACCCCTTTTATCAAAAGCCCAAAAAGATTCTATCTTGCAATTTTTACTACACGCTCCAGTCGTTCCTGTTCCTATGGCAACCCTTAGAGATACTAAGTAACAAGGCGTTTACACCGACTGCCCAGCAATTTTGCAGACAATGAGCCCCTCAATTTCCCCGGCTTCTGCCAGCGTGTCTGGTACCAGAAAGCCCGGAGCACCGAGGAGCTTGCCGTGTTGGCAGGGGAAGGTTCGTTCTCTGTGTTTCCTGCATACAATAGAAGGAGAGCGCTTTAATGCTACAAAAGAGACGCAATTCCTTTTTGTACTTCAGAGAAACGCTACAAAACCGACAATGAAAGAGGCGGCACACCGAAGGCTCTGAACAGCGGAGCTCGAGATGCTGAGTATAAGGTGTGTGCGCAGAACTAAAGGCAAGCGCCGTCTGTAGCGGAGAGTTCAGTTTTGATTGGCTGCTGGCAATCTGAATTGTGGCGGCTCCGGGTCTCCCACAAGTTATGAAAAATAACTATTTTTAGTTCTATGGAAACATAATGGATTGTTTGGAACATGTATACACAGTTGGTGCTTGTAATAAATGTGTCCATATCACGGGGTGTTTGGGATAAAGTGACCCACAACAGGGGGGCTTAGTGAGCACTGAGTTTATAAAAAGATTCTCCGTTTATAAAGTACATTTTTACATAATTTTTTGGGAAAAATTAATAATGTATTGATCAATATATTTAGAAAGTTCCTGAATATTTTAGAGGTTTTTGCCATTTTGTGTGATATACCGTACATTATATTGCCAAAAATATTGGGACACCCCTCCAAATCATTGGATTCAGGTGTTCCAATCACCTCCATGGCCACAGGTGTATAAAATCACGCACCTCGGCATGCAGACGCTTCTACAAACATGGGTCGCTCTCAGGAGCTGAGTGTAAGGAACTTACGCTGCATCGGAGCAGTATACCACGGCGGGGCCGGCCCCGTCACCAGCGTCCCGTTGCCAAGCGACGGGCGGCGTCCACTCAGCGTTCCTCTCCTCCTTCCGTTCGTCAGCTGAGTCGGCGTGATGACGTGGCGGGCCCGGCCCAGCGGCGTCCCGTTACCAGGAGACGCTCAGGTCGGGTCTCGTCTCC
>NW_017307535.1:115181-117880 GCF_000935625.1 Nanorana parkeri | reverse complement strand
GAACGGTACTTGCCTGACTGCATTGTGCCAAGTGTAAAGTTTGGTGGAGGGGGGATTATGGGGGGGGGGGTTGTTGTTCAGGGGTTGGGCTTGGCCCCTTAGTTCCAGTGAGGGGAATTCTTAAGGCATCAGCACACCAAGACATTTTGGACAAATTCATGCTCCAACTTTGTGGGAACAGTTTGGGGACGGCACCTTCCTGTTCCAACATGACTGCGCACCAGTGCACAAAGCAAGGTCCATAAAGACATGGATGGGGGAGTTTGGGGTGGAGGTACGTGACTGGCCGCACAGAGTCCTGACCTCAACCTGATAGAACACCTTTGGGATGAATTTTATAGCGGAGACTGCGAGCCCGGCCTTCTCCTCCAACATCAGTACCCGACCTCACAAATGGTCCAACATTCCCATAGACACACTCCTAAACCTTGTGGACGCCTTCCCAGAAGAGTTGAAGCTGTTATAGCTGCAAAGGGCGGAGCCAACCCAATACTGAACCTTACAGACTAAGACTGGGATACCATTAAAGTTCATGTGCTTGTAAAGGCGTCCCAATACTTTTGGCAATATAGTATATACGCATACATAGCAAGAAAGACATGGTCAGTTGGTATTGGCAGTGGTAAATCATACCTGAGACGTGGACACACAGGAACAGGCCAATCAAGTTTGTCCTGCACTTTTATGTAACAAGGCAGTAAACCCTTTCAATACAGGAGGACTTTGTGCAGCAAGTTTGTAGCATAACATAAACAAACCATAAGCTCTTATTGAGGGAAAAGCATTAGTGGGAGGAGCTCAGGTGGCCTGTCCTTTCTTGTACCTGGTGGGTCAATAAAAGTATATTGGAAACTAGGTCCATGCCACAGTATACTAGAGCAGCCAGCCGGAACCAAGGACCCCTGGGAACCACTTTCTGAGCCTGTGATTTGTAGGGTTGTTCAACCCAAAAGACTGAGGACATCTTGTGGCAGGAAAGGAGTACTGCAGGCATGAAGAACCGCTGGGAACCGCCCACTTTTCGAGCCTGTAATTTGGAGGCATTATTCAACCCAGTCGACTGAGGACTTCTTGTGGCAGGAAAGTAGTACTGCGGAGAAACAGCTCGAGAATGAGGGTGAGTATTGCAACCAGAGCTGAAGGACCATATGAATTGACTGGGGGGGTAAATTATCTTATCTAAAGCGCTATACAAGAAGTTTTAACACCATATAAATGATTAAATGTAGTAATGTTTCTAGTATGCTTCTTGTTTTCCAGCACGGAATGACCCCGCTGATGCACTCCGCCTATAAGGGGAAGGAAGATCTGTGTAAACTCCTGCTGCAGCATGGAGCAGACGTCAACTGTAATGAACACGAACACGGATACACCACCCTGATGTTCGCCTGTCTATCAGGTAATCCGAGCAGGTGACTTCCTGTTCTTTTCCGGCCCATTCACACTTTCGGTTGTAGACTGCAAAGCTGCAATTTTCAGATTGCGTTTGTACATGCATTTTTGCTTCTTTGCAGTGTTCCGATGTGTGTTTTATGTGTGCAGAACTTCAGCAAAATAGGTTTTTTTTTATTTTATTTTTTTAAATCCTGGACATAATATAAATGGAATGAAGTGAGGAATGGCTCCATATTCCCTTTTAAAAAAAAAAGTGCTCAGTCATTGTCGTAGGTACCCCCCCCCACACACCCAATTGCTGACCTAGAGGGGTTTTGCTGACAATACCGTGTGCTTTGTTTTGAGGCAGCCCATTTATTTTGGAAAGTTTGGCGATTTTTATCCTTTTTAAAAGCAAAAAAATAAAATGAAACTACACTTTTTTTCCCCCAAGGTACCCCACCGCAGTGCACAAATATGTCACATCGGAGCGTTGTAGTGCACTGAAATGCATGGGTGTTAGGGTGCACTGGCAAGGTGCATTGGAACACCATGTTCAGGTCACTGCCATCTGAGGAAGAGGCCTCCTGTTGGCGACCATAACATGTCCTGTCCTAGTGTGCTGGTGATATCTTGCATTGGGACTTGTGTTGTGGTGGCACCATCTTCCGTTTCTCCATCGCTCTCTTAATGCTGTATGGAGTGTGCTGGACTTCATTGATGTGAAGTCCAGGTCCATTGGACATAATGCACCACAGTTCATATGCTTGTGATGATGCAGTGGCATCTTCCTCTTTCTTTTTTCCCCTGAATGGTCATTCTTCCTGGACTGAGCGGCGCTCAATCCTAAAGTGCTGTGAGCCAAGCATGCATGATGATGCACCCTCGGGGGCGGGGCAGGCTGGGATTACAGGAGATGGGCAGAATAAAATGACTTTTGTCCTTCCTGATGAGGGCTGACGATGCTGGACTGACTGCCGGCTTTACACTGGAAGTGATTCTGCCGCCAGACTACTGCCAGGGGCTGGTTTAGCGCACGCAATCCAGGATGTTTTTGTTTTTTTAATTCGGATTTTGTTTTCTTTTTAAAGGAGAACTATGAGGTGAGTGCTTTTCACTCACCTCATAGTTCTAGCCGACCTGTGACAATGAGACTGTCACAGGTCGGCTCAGTAGATCGGGAGGTGAGCTAACACATGCCGGCGTTCGCTCACCTCTCGATCCTGTCACGGCTTTCTGCCGCGACGGGGGAGGGGCTGGATTCCCCCCGCTCCGATCCGCCAGCGCCCACTGGCGGAACGGACGGGGGAGGGGGCGGGTACAGC
>NW_017307535.1:111203-115142 GCF_000935625.1 Nanorana parkeri | reverse complement strand
CAGCTGCCACTCGCGCAGCGGGCGGATCCCGGCACAATTGTCGGGATCCGCTTCAGCTGCGGCGTCGCGGTATACTGAGCCTAGGGTGACGGGAGGACGCTAGTTTGTGTCGTCCCGTTACCCTAAGGAGAACTATGGGGAAAAGCCTTAACCCCATAGTTCTCCTAGAAATGCAGCAGTGCCGTCCGTCCGTTTTCTTTTTTTAACGGGTGGACGGCAACTGGTTAAAGGAGAACTATGGGGTTAGGGCTTTTCCCCATAGTTCTCCTAAGGGTCACGGGAGAACCCAAACTAGCGTCCTCCCGTCGCCCAAAGCTCAGTATACCGCAAGCTACAGCTCGCGGTATACTGAGACGCCGCAGCCGGAACGGATCCCGACAATTATGTCTGGATCCACCCAGTTGCGTGAGTGACAGCTGGCTCTGCCTATCTAGAGGCAGAGCCAGATGTACCCGCCCCCTCCCCCGTCCGGCCAGTCAGCGCTGGAGGATTGGAGGGGGGCGAATCCCTGCAGGGAGCCGTGAGTGACAGTCACGGCTCTATGCAGGGAGATGATCGAGAAGTGAGCGAGTGCCGGTATTTATTCACTCCCCGATCTTTTGAGCCGACATGTGACAGTTTCATTGTCGCACGTTACATCGAACTACTGTATGAGGATGAGTGGAAATCACTCCCCTCATAGTTCTCCTTTTAATGTTAATAAAGTGGCTTTGGACACTCTCATTCTAGCAGTCACCTGTATAATAGTATTAGTCGTTTTTCAGAGATCGCAGAATTCTAATGTATATAACAATCCACGAATCTCTGCGGAGGTTTCACTTTAAACTCTAGCCCCCGTTTCCTATGTGATTAGTCTGAGCACTTTGCTTTAAATGTCACGTTGTTTTGGGACACAATGGGCTGTAATGAGCCGTACGCGGGAAGGCGTTTCATGGCCTATATTTAGTTTCTTCTCTCTATATACATCTCGCAGGCTGAAGAGGGACTCGGAATCCTCCGGCCGCCTTCTATAGGTCGTGTCTCTTGTGCTTTGCCAGAAACGTTCCAGTCTGTCTGAGCTCCCATATAACAAGGTGCTCGCTCGGGGACGGGGAGAGCGGCGGCGGCACCCACTCGCTGAGCATTCATTATTCCATAGAATGATAATTCTCATCAAAACATTTTATTACACAAATGTAAATATTTCGCAGCCAAACATGTCATTTCTTTGCACATAATCAGGGCTGTAGCTACCATGGGGCGAGTGTGGCACTAGCCTCAGGCGCAGCTGTTGCCATGGCGAGCACAGGGCACCATTGGCTACAAGGGCGCCAGGCGGCCAACACAGCCGCGGCTCGGCAGGGAAAAGAGAAGCGGCACAGGCTCCAGCTTCTCTTTGGATCCCCGCTGCTCTTCCCCACCTGTATGGACAGAGGACTTTGTGTCCTCAATCTCTTTTTCTATTTCAAAAGGGAAATGTCAGGGGTCTATTAAGACCCCTGATATTTCACCGAAGCCCCCCCCCCCCAACAGTGAAAAAAATAAACCACACGCGCAAAGGCTAAAAATTAGTTTCGGCCAAAATGAACGGATACTAAACATGTTTTCTTTAGTTTCGTCAATTGAAACCCATTTTTATGCTATTTTGAAATTGGCCTCCAGTGCATTCTGCGCATGTGCTCCGCCATCCTGGAGGCGGCGCGCATGACATCATATACCGCACACGTCTGTTGGGGGGCACAATTTTCTGTTCTTGCCTTGGGTGCAAAAGGAGCGAGCCACGGCTCTGCACATAATCTAACACACATTTGCACACATGGCATTGAATGGCTCCGTTTCCTGCGCTCCATATAATTATCTTGTAGAATGTCAGTTAGAGACGCTGCCACCAGCTCAGAAAACTGCAGGTAAAGCCACAGAAACATCAAGTATTTCAAATGTGTACTTGCAGCATTTTTTCTGTAAAATTGTTTTTTTTTAATCACTTGCAATGTGCTCTGAGCGTGCTAAAAAATATGACTACTCCAGCAAAAGTCGGCTTCCCACCCACCTGATATCATAGCCCTCTCCTCTTCTGACAGTATCTAATTACTGTCTGTGCTGACCCGGCTCCTCCACCCCTCCTCTCACCTCCCTATATAACCTTTTTATGCAGCTGCTAGGCTATTAAGTGAGGGGTAATGCTATAGAAAAGGGCTTCACTAAATGGTGAGATCTGTCCGGACCCCAGTTGCCGACCTGCACTGGGTTGTGGCTGGCTGACGGTGGATACACCGGCCTCCGAGGCCGATGCATCCACTTCCAGCCATAACCCAGCACAGCCCCCTTCAATCATTGGTTGCTAGGGCTGCAGGCGTCTCAACAACCAATGACGTCAAGCAGGGCCGGCTGCTACAAGTGATCTAGGTCAGTGGTTCTCAACCTGTGTAACCTCAGGACCCACATTTGTCCTTGGTCATGAAGTCGCGACCCAAGTCGCACCGCATTGGAACGCACGGCATTGAGGTACCGCACGTTCCGATGCGGGCAATCAAACTGTGTACAGGAGATGCGTTTGGGGTGCCGTTCAAATGAATGGCAATGCAACACAACTCCCACACCAGAATTTGCGGTAGGTGTGATTTTTGCGTGGTACAATGCAGTAATCGCAATGGACTGTGCAATTAACGCTCTGTACTAGTGTGAACGGACCCTCAAAAATACTGTCAGACACACACAACCACAGACACAATCTCTCACACTCACATACACACTTCACAATAAAATACATTTGATTTCCTTTTTTTAAGATCCACCCAGTCTCCCTATCATATCGAGAACTGTGGTGGATCCTCAGTCTGAGGTCCAGTGGGGGCTGCAGTGCTGTGACAGAGCTCCATCCATATTGCCATGTTCTCAGGTCCCCCAAAAGAGCAGGGGACCTCAAAAACCGTGGTGGTGTAAAATGTCAATCAGTGTCCCCTGTCACAATGTCTCCTGTCAGTGCAGAAGCTGGGGAGGCATTAGCAGGGGCTGCGCTGCAAGTAGAAAACTTGCAGCACAGCCCTTCTAAAGCCCCCTCCAACAGACCCCCCCCCCAGCTTCTGCACTGACGGGAGACAATATGACAGGGGACACTGGTGGGCATTGTGTGGGCTTGGAATACATAATGTTCATCAGCGTCCCCTGTCATAATGTCTCCTGTCATTGCAGAAGGGGGGGTATGTAGGGGGCATTAGCTGGGACTCTGTTGCAAGTAGAAAAGTCAGCACTACACAGCGCTGAGCCAATCACGGCAGGCTTTCTATCCATTAATACAAGCCTGCCGTGATTGCGCCGCAACCCGTGATGCTGCCGTGATGGCGACCCGTGATGCTGCCGTGATGGCAACCCGTGATTGCCGTGATGGCGCCGCGACCCACTGCAGAAGGGCTCGCGACCCACTTTTGGGTCGCGACCCATGAGTTGAGAACCACTGATCTAGGTGACTGTGCGGCCACCTAAATCACTCATACCTGCATGCTATTGTGCCCCCACCCCCAGTCATCATTTTCAGGTCCCCCACTCCTGTGGGGATCCTGGTACCATGGTAAACAGTGTCGGAGTGGAAAGCGAGAACAGATCGAGGAACACTTGTTCCCCATTCTGCTCTGTGCTGAATGAAGAAGGGAGCGATGTGCTCTCGGCACTTCCTGCTTCAGTGCTGTGAAAATCAGGCTGAGGTGCCAAGTAAAGAGACGATGATGCAAAATCTTGTGTTTTTACCATCTGTATTGGAGGGCAGGGGAGACATCAGGAGTCTGATAGACCCGTGATGTCTCCATAAAGAAAACCTGTCACCTAGGCAGACCTATAAGACACAAATTAAAGCAGCTCTGTCATTTAATAAATCATAATGTTTTTTTTTTTTTTTTTTTATGCAGATAAATTAAGTACCTGAATGTGACCTGGTGTCACATTCCCTGTACAGCAGAGCTACAG
>NW_017307535.1:96528-110675 GCF_000935625.1 Nanorana parkeri | reverse complement strand
TAGTGTGCCGGCAGCCTCTGGCCCTCTCCCCTCCCTTAGTGTGCCGGCAGCCTCTGGCCCTCTCCCCTCCCTTAGTGTGCCGGCAGCCTCTGGCCCTCTCCCCTCCCTTAGTGTGCCGGCAGCCTCTGGCCCTCTCCCCTCCCTTAGTGTGCCGGCAGCCTCCTGGCCCTCTCCTCTCACCTAGTGTGCCGGCAGTCTCATGGTAATATTTATGTCCCCTTGGAGATATGGGGGGGGGGGCGCTTATATCTATTATATTGACCACCACAATGAGAAAGTTAATTCTGAAAGGCAACGTATACACTATAGAGCTTCTATTGAACTCTTTTCTTGTCTTTTCAGAAGCCATTCCCTCCTAATAGATGCAATTTAATCCCTATCATTGCGGCTTTTCCCGAGCGGCGACATATTGTGGAGAGTTGCTTGTCTCCAGCACAGTGTAGACCCATCTGGGGTCAGCTTAACCTCACAGTAAAAATGGAGACGGGAGCGAAATAATGAACGGTTGCCGACTGTACCGCGCGCCTTTCAAATTACCAACATCACAGCCGCCCCGCTAGGAAGGACATCAATTATCGCCTCTCAGAGTTTTAATGCGCACCTCTCTGGCCATTTTGTCTTGCAGGAAAAAAAGACCTCGTGTGGATGATGCTGGAGGCCGGAGCCGACACGGATGCCATCAACTCTGTGGGGAGGACAGCGGCGCAAATGGCGGCTTTTGTAGGTAAACCCGTAAATCATTTGTTTCTGGTGGCAGGGAAGGGTTGGAGGGGTTGAGGTCTCTCTGGAGTTATGTCTTTGACACGGGAACCTTTTTAAAGCCCAGCACCAGATCAGCTAGCTCTGCGCCCCCCCCTCCCCATTGGTCTTCAGTACGGTCACACTGATCCCGATATCAATTATTTGGGCGAGTACCTGTACTGGCCCAAATGCTCCTGTTACTGGAACTTCCGTTATCAGGAAGCCAGACAGCAAGATATTACACGCCGCCCAGCTTCATTGGCCGGGAAGGCTCCATACTCCCTCGTCACTTAGTATAATGACTCGCCGCTCGGCTTCCTGATTGGTCGGGAAGCTGGCCAGTCAGGAAGTTGGACGGTGAGTCATTTCACCCCCCCGCCAGTATTGCCAGAAAGCCGGCTCTACGCTTTCTCGTCACCTGGTGATGAGGGAGTATGAAGATGGCTTCCCGGCTAATCAAGAAGCTGGGCAGCGAGTCATTACATGCTGCCCGGATTCCTTAATGGGACCTCTGATATTGGTGTTCGGTATCGGCGAGTGGCGAAAAAAAAATAATCAGTACTCTATAATAAAAAACCGGTATCGGTGCATCCCTACCCGTGATTGGTAAGAGCTGTACTCTAGTAAATGTGTATGATTCTTTATCTTGTGGCTTGTCCATTGTACAGTTCTGCTTCTGCTTCATCATCCAGGTCAGCATGGCTGCGTCACGGTCATTAATAATTTTTTCCCGCGGGAGAAGTTGGATTATTACACCAAACCTCAAGGACTCAGCAAAGAACCAAAGTTACCGGTGAAATTAGCCGGGCCTCTGCACAAGATTATCACAACGACGAACCTCCATCCTGTCAAGGTAGTCCTAATCCCGCTTCTTATGTGTACAGACGTGTTTGTTCCATCTGTTTTTATGTCGCACCGATACTTGGACAGAGAAGCGCGTGTAGAACACACTTGAAATGAGTCTTGAGTTTTGATACATTGTAACACAACGCTGTAGAAATGCACCAAAAACCCATTATGCACACACTTCTAAAGCGAGGTATAAATGGGCACATAAACCCCAAATGGATGACATGTCGGGTTTGTGTGCAGGTCAGCAGATTCTTGTTAACCTGAATCTAATGGCTCAGATGACGAGTTTGTGTTTAAAGGAGAACTATGAGGTCAGGGCTTTTCCCCATAGTTCTCCCAAGGGTAACGGGAGGGGACAAACTAGGGTCCTCCCGTCACCCAAAGCTCAGTAGCTCGCGGTATACTGAGACGCCGGAACGGATCCCCACAATACTGTCTGGATCCACGCAGCTGCGGGATTGGCAGAGCCAGCTGTACCAGCCCCTCCCCTGTCCGTTCCGCCAGTCAGCGCTGGAGGATCGGACAGGGGAGGCGGGGAATCCCTGCAGGGAACAATTTTCTGCGCGGGAAGTGGTGCAATATCTGACAGAAGTGCAGGGGTGCCAATATTTGTGGCCATGACTGTAACTGCTATTCTATACATAAGCCGGCTTTCCTTTACTATGCAGTGCAAATAACACAATATAGATAGCCGTCCATGTGGAGTCCCAGTACATATAAAAAGCAAATGGTCATGAAAAGGTTTTGCGATGCACAAAGTTGCGGAACATCCGGTGACGGGGGAAGGTGGAAAACGAGACCCCATTTCAGGGAACGGGTCCCCTTTCTCAAGTCAGATCCCACATTTTTAAGCTTTGGAAGTCTCATCACATTAACATTTAAATTTGAGGCATCTGACTTTTTCAATTGTATGTAAATTGGCAAAAATGAAAGGAACCTTTTGTCTTTCTTTCCAGATAATTTTCCTGATTAAGGAGAACCCGCTGCTGTTGGATCAGGAAGCTCTGAAGAAATGCAGCACAGTGTTGGATCTGATCTGTGAGAAGTGTATGAAACAGAGGGACATGAATGAGGTCTTGGCCATGAAGATGCATTACATCAGCTGTATATTGCAGAAGTGTACCACTTTCCTGCAGGAGGGGGAAGACAAGCTGGATGCTCTCATTAAAAGGTAAGAACCCAATGACATTCCTTAAAGGAGAACTATGGGGTTAAGGCTTTTCCCCATAGTTCTCCTTAGGGTAACAGGAGGACTCAGATTCTTGTTAACCTGAATCTAATGGCTCAGATGACGAGTTTGTGTTTAAAGGAGAACTATGAGGTCAGGGCTTTTCCCCATAGTTCTCCCAAGGGTAACGGGAGGGGACAAACTAGGGTCCTCCCGTCACCCAAAGCTCAGTAGCTCGCGGTATACTGAGACGCCGGAACGGATCCCCACAATACTGTCTGGATCCACGCAGCTGCGGGATTGGCAGAGCCAGCTGTACCAGCCCCTCCCCTGTCCGTTCCGCCAGTCAGCGCTGGAGGATCGGACAGGGGAGGCGGGGAATCCCTGCAGGGAACAATTTTCTGCGCGGGAAGTGGTGCAATATCTGACAGAAGTGCAGGGGTGCCAATATTTGTGGCCATGACTGTAACTGCTATTCTATACATAAGCCGGCTTTCCTTTACTATGCAGTGCAAATAACACAATATAGATAGCCGTCCATGTGGAGTCCCAGTACATATAAAAAGCAAATGGTCATGAAAAGGTTTTGCGATGCACAAAGTTGCGGAACATCCGGTGACGGGGGAAGGTGGAAAACGAGACCCCATTTCAGGGAACGGGTCCCCTTTCTCAAGTCAGATCCCACATTTTTAAGCTTTGGAAGTCTCATCACATTAACATTTAAATTTGAGGCATCTGACTTTTTCAATTGTATGTAAATTGGCAAAAATGAAAGGAACCTTTTGTCTTTCTTTCCAGATAATTTTCCTGATTAAGGAGAACCCGCTGCTGTTGGATCAGGAAGCTCTGAAGAAATGCAGCACAGTGTTGGATCTGATCTGTGAGAAGTGTATGAAACAGAGGGACATGAATGAGGTCTTGGCCATGAAGATGCATTACATCAGCTGTATATTGCAGAAGTGTACCACTTTCCTGCAGGAGGGGGAAGACAAGCTGGATGCTCTCATTAAAAGGTAAGAACCCAATGACATTCCTTAAAGGAGAACTATGGGGTTAAGGCTTTTCCCCATAGTTCTCCTTAGGGTAACAGGAGGACACAAACTAGCGCCCTCCCGTCACCCTAGGCTCAGTGTACCGTGAGCTGCAGCTCGCGGTATACTGAGACGCTGCAGCTGAAGCGGATCCCGACAATTGTGCCGAGATCATCCCAGCTGCGTGACTGACAGCTGGCTCTGCCTATCTAGAGGCTGAGCCCGCCCCCTCCCCCGTCCGTTCCGCTAATCAGCTCTGGAGGATGGGACAGGGAAGGGGGCAATCCCTGCAGCGAAGGTATGTGTTCGCTCACTTCCGGATCTACTGAGCTGACCTGTGACGGTTTCATTGTCGGCTCAGATTATGAGGCTGAGTGAAAATCACTTGCCTCATAGTTCTCCTTTTTAAATATCAAAGGTTTACTGAATATAACCAACTACGGGATGATGGATCTTGTCTACATATTGACTGATCTAGACGGCTCTAAGCTATAGAAGACGGCGGACATTAATCCCCACTCTCAGCTCTATGGAGGTAATACACTCAAATCCTTTCAACAGTTCCAGATGGAGTTTTCGCTTCCAGGTGAACAAAAACAAACTGACCTCACAGTTTAATTGAACTCCACTGCAAGGGTTAATAACAGTTTTGCCCGGAGTTCCTCTTTAATAATGCATGTGAATACTTGTTTGTCGTCCCAGTTTATTGAAGGGTCGGGACGGTGACTGCTTTCCGGTTTTCCAAGAAAAGTTCATCCGAGAAAGTATCCGGAAGTTCCCATTTTGTGAGGCCACGCTCCTGCAGCAGCTGGTCCGAAGTATCGCTCCGGTGGAAATGGTAAGAGGCGGATTTCTTGTTATCACAGCAGACGTATCAATGTGCTAGAGCAGTGATCCTCAACCTGTGTAACCTCGGGACCCACATTTGTCCTTGGCCATTAAGGACCAAAAAAGCATCCTAATGTATCCCTATGCTATTTCTGACCTCTGTTCACACCTGCGCAGTCCGTTTCAGACCAGAAAAATACTGCAGGTCTCATTTTGTCTGGTCTGGAATGCCCTGGAACACATGGAAACGCATAATAAAAAATGCATCCTAATGTATCCCTATGTTATTTCTGCATGCAAAAGCACTGGAACGCACCTGAAAGTCCATTTTAGCTAAAAAATAAAAAAAACACTCTGGAAGGCGGTAAAAACAAAGCAAAATGCAATGCACTGCGTTCCAGATCTGGTCTGGAAAATGGAGTGAACCTGGCCGCCTAGCCAAGCATCTAGCACTTTCAGCATGAGATGAGTAATAGCAACTGCGTCTCTCATTATAGGTATCCTTAACCTATTACCACCCACAGTCTATAGATTTAACGTTCCCCCTGTGTGATGCACCGTGCCAAGGATACATTAAAGGAGAAGTATGAGCTGAGTGCTTCTCACTCACCTCCTAGTTCTAGCCGACCTGTGAAAATGAGACTGTCACAGGTCGGCTCAGTAGATCGGAAGGTGAGCGAACACATGCCGGCATTCGCTCACCTCTCGATCCTGTCACAGCTCTCTGCCGTGACAGGGGAGGGGCTGGATTCCCCCCTCCCCGATCCGCCAGCGCTGACTGGCGGAACGGACGGGGGAGGGGGCGGGTACAGCTGGCTCTGCCTCTAGATAGGCAGAGCCAGCTGTCAGTCACACAGCTGGGCGGATCCAGACATAATTGTCGGGATCCGCTTCAGCTGCGGCGTCTCTGTATACCGCGAGCAGCAGCTCGCGGTATGCTGAGCCTAGGATGACGGGAGGACGTTTGTTTGTGTCCTCCCGTTACCCTAAGGAGAACTATGGGGAAAAACCTTAACCTCATTGTTCTCCTTTTTTAATCTACATTGTCTCTTTTGACGTCTACGGTCACCACTAACCATCGGAATCCAATCAGAGTGGTTCTTGTTTATGTGATCTCTATAACATGATAACCACATGCCAGGGAGGTTTGATTCACAAAACAGGCCTGCACATTTCCCTTCTGCCTGAAGATGGCAGTGTGCCTCTTTTTTTTTTTTTATACTGTAATTGTGCAATATAATAACGGTAATATATATAGTGTGTGTATATGCATGCAAAGACTTAGTCACGTCAGCTGACAGCTAAATTTGGCCTAGGCTTCAACAACATCTGGACATGAATGGGTTAAGGGTTCTCAAACGAAGTTTTAGCTGGGGATTGAGTGGGAACAACCCACGCTGTATTCCCGAGCGTGGCTCGGGGTTACTGCTTTGTTAAAATACAAAACACAAAAATTCCCCAGCCTCAACCTGCCAGCCAGCCTGCAACCAAACAAGTAGCCCTGTCAACAGTATGCGTTAAAATCAGAGGTTTTAGTTGCACAAACTTTTAGCCACACTGCCGCGCCAAGGCACCTCTGCAAAGTGTGGTCCTAACTCTATGTATCCGAGTCTCCAAGTGTGAGCATATTAATGCAGTCGATAAATTGCATGTAGGTGTACCTGGAGGTAGCCAACTCCTCCTAATAAGGTGCAGGGACGCACTAGGGGCCCAGCAACCAAAAATGCACGCTGGGACTCCAGTGCATCCCCCAAACCAAAAATAGTCAACTAGAAAAAATGGTACATGCATGAATCTATAACTACAAATTACTAAATTACTGCTTTGTTAACCCCGATCCATACTCGGGAATACCAATGATTACGCGCTGAAATCCGCCCCAAAGAAGCTCAAGTACTATTTTGGGCGTAGGGCGTCTTTCAGCGTGTCAAAACGCGCTAAAATACGCCCGGGTGGGAACCATACCCATAGGAGTTAATAGGATTTCACTGCGTGAGCGTTTTTCAGCACTTCGATCAGTGCTGAAAAACGCCCAGGTGTGAACCCAGCCTTAAAGGAGAACTATGGGGTCAGGGCTTTTCCCCATAGTTCTCCTTAGGGTAACAGGAGGACACAAACTAGCGTCCTCCCGTCACCCTAAGCTCAGTATACCGCGAGCTACAGCTCGCGGTATACTGTGACGCCGCAGCTGAAGCGGATCCCGACAATTATGTCTGGATCCGCCCAGCTGCGTGAGTGACAGCTGACTCTGCCTATCTAGAGGCAGAGCCAGCTGTACCCGCTCGCCGCAGCTGAAGCGGATCCCGACAATTATGTCTGGATCCGCCCAGCTGCGTGTCTGACAGCTGGCTCTGTCTATCTAAAGGCAGAGCCAGCTGTACCCGCCCCCTCCCCCGTCCGTTCCGCCAGTCAGTGCTGGCGGATCGGAGCGGGGAGGGAGGAATCCAGCCCCTCCCCTGTCACGGCAGAGAGCCGTGACAGGATCGAGAGGTGAGCGAACGCCAGTATATGTTCGCTCACCTCCCGATCTACTGAGCCGACCTGTGACAGTCTCATTGTCACAGGTCGGCTAGAACTATGAGGTGAGTGAAAATCACTCGCCTCATAGTTCTCCTTTTTAATGTACCAAGTGACAAAACCAAGCAATTACAACATAGAACAAGAATTCTTTATTCTACAAAAGTAAAAAATATTTAAAAAAAAACATAATTGTTACCATTTTGCTATATTAGGGGTGTGGTACATTATATTCCGGATCTGGTCACGATCCTTTGATTTGTGTGTGTGTTTTCTTTGTAGCTGGACACAGATTAGATACTGTAAGTGGCTACAATACTTGGCAGCTAGAAGTCGCTGGTGTGCCATGGTCATTAGCCGCTGCATTGGGTAACCTTAGGCCCCTTTCAGACGGGCTTTCCGATCAGGTTCACCTGTCAGTTTTTCAGGTGGACCTGATCGGAAGCTTGATGCTAGTGTATGGGCAGCCGGATCTAAACAGATGGGCATCCATGTAGATCCGGTTCCCCCGGCTCCGACCAGGTTTGGAAAAACAAATGGATCAGAGATCCATTTTGCAAGACCTGATCAAGCTGGATCGGGGGTAACCGAATGTAGACACACCTGTCTATTTGTAACTGAGATGTATATATTTCCTATGATCCTCAGTGCCATCTAGTGGCCATAATACGGTATTTTCCTGATTCCCACTATGAATTCAATTATTGTTCTACTGCCTGTAATATTTGAAGAACATTGGACCAGAAGAGAAAATTGGTTAATTTTCATAGAGCAAATGTACGTGATGTTTCGATAAACCAAGTTTCTTTATAAAGAGACCCACCATTATGTCTCTACTCCAATATAACCAGCTTACCTGCCAGCTTTCAGACTTGTCTAGTAATGTCGTGCTACACTGGCCAGTCATGATGGTCAAAGACCCAAAGCCCTGGAAGAGGCCAGATTTTAGCATATGGACATTTTAATATCTGTAATGTGGTTGGTGTTTCATTATGCGTTTGTTTTTCAGGGCTCGGACCCGACGGCCTTCTCTGTGCTCACTCAGGCCATTACGGGCCAGGTGGGCTTCGTGGACGCAGAGTTCTGTACGGCATGCGGAGAGAAGGGAGCTGATAAGAGGTGCTCCGTGTGTAAGCTGGTGAGTGTGGGTCCCTTTTGTACAAACCCAAATCTCAGCAGGGGGACTATTGGGGTCCCTTAGTGTCATGTCCTCCTTTTCTAATCTGGGCCTGAAATAAGGTCTGTAATATAAATGGAAAGGGTTTTTTAAAATGTCATTATAATGCTGATGATGGTGGGAGGGGAGAAAGCAGGGAAGGCAAAACATAAGCAGAATGAAGCCGGCTATACACTGTGGGTGTGGTCACTGAGGGGTGTGGTCACTGAGGGGCGCTGTAAAGCTTTCTCGCACAGGGCGCCTAAAGGCCTAAGGCCGGCCCTGACTGTTCTATTTTTATTCATTCAACCCACGGGTTGAATGGGGAAAAAAAAAAAAGATCCAGCCAGCTCCTTCGAGGGATACCGGACAGAAGGGTGCTTTTCACTCATGTCAGTCATGCAGCTGGGCGGATCCAGACATAATTGTCGGTAAACGCTTCAGCTGCGGCATCTCAGTATACCGCGAGCTACATCTCGCGGTATACTGAGCTTAGGGTGACCTAACGTGTCCTCCCGTTACCCTTAGGAGAACTGTGGGGAAAAGCCCTGACCCCATAGTTCTCCTTTTAATTTTCAGTACCATAAGCGGTAACCCCGAGCCACACTCGGGATTGCACAAAAGTGTCACTTACCTTGTCCCTGCGAGCCTGCGGTGTCCTCTGCTGTGTGCGCCCGGCTGATGCCGGCATTCGGCTTTTAGTTTAGTTTTTGGTAGTCACAGCAGGGGGCGGAGCCGGCGGGAAATTCCAAAGTGAAAACATGCAATATACACAGAATACGCAGAATACAATGTAATCTGCTATAATTACATTTATGTATCAAACCATTTCACCTCAATGTTGTCCCTAGAGCTTTGCCCCGTGCCCTGCCTGCACTTTTACTGTTCTTTCTGCCTGGAAACTTGAGAACGTCCATGGCATCCAAAAAGCGTCCCTTTAGCTCAAAAGCGGTTTTAGACCAGGTAGAAAACAGCGATAGTGAATTAGAATCACTTGCAGAATTGAGCGACAGCGATTCGTTGGGAAATTCGTCATCAGACACCGAAAGTGACGATTCTGCGACCGAGCTCAGTGATGTGCGAACTTGGTACTCTATTGACTGTGGTACAGATCAGGCAGCGCCCCCAGAATTCCCATTTACTGGACCATTTTTTTTAAATTATTATATTATAATTTTATGATTTCGTGTTTCAAACGTTATCATACCTGGGATGTCTACTGGACTCTTGTTTGGACAGATTTAGGTGAGTTATTCCTAAGATTTAGGCTTCATTCACACTGCCGCGCATATACGTGCGTATTGTACCATATGCAACATATGCAAATAAATGGCTCCATACACATAGCCGCTATGGAGCCGTATATTTGCGTAGCGTATATATGCGCAAAAACAGAATGGAATAGAGATGCGCCCGGGCAGTGTATTTCTGCGCATTTACGTGCATATACACCTGTACATGGGTACAGCACATTTAAAAATTCCATTACGAGTGATGCATTCTGGGTTTGCATATAGTGCACGCATATATGCTTGTATATACACGCACAAACACTCGTATAGACGCTCGTATATACACGCATAGACGCTATTGCCAGCAAAGAATATTAAGATCCCTTGTGTGCGTGCTATAGTGGTCAAGCAGTTTGTGCCCCCCATTTCCTGATCCGGAATATGGAATAATTTTAACAAGGCTGCATTCATGAAATGTATTGTAAACATGGCTGTGTGTTTCAGGTGATTTATTGTGACCAGGACTGTCAGAAGTTGCACTGGTTCACCCACAAGAAGGTCTGCAAGATGCTGAAGGAGAAGAGAGAGAAGCAGGAGCTGGAAGCTGCCAAAGAGCAGAAAAGGCAGGAAAACTTGTCGGAGAAAGGTCAGTGATTGGTCGGTAATCTTTGACAATGGTCACCGGGACAAATGGAGAAAGTGAATCTACCAAGTTCTCATGCGTTACAAACAGCCGATGTTTTTTTAGGGAGTTTCCAAGTTCAAAGCTTTGTGCTGAACGACGGCGGAGCTTTGCAGGAAAGCTACAGGTTGGTCGCAGGGACGTGTCCCCTGTGCTTTGGCATGTGATGACAAGTGACACCGGATCACATGACCAAGTAGAGGGCACCCATGCAGAAATGCTCCTGTGCTCAGCCTGTAGCCTCCCTGCACAGCTCAGCCCTCTGCTTTATGGGGACTCCATTGTGCATGCTGTGTCATACTATATTACATGTATGGGTTTGTACATTAGCACATGGAAGGAGACCTATTTTGCTACCAGGGGAGTTTCTTTACTTTTTTTGCTGCTGGGGGCGGGCGGGGGGAGAGTGTGCCGGTGGCGCACATTATAGGGAAAGGAGTGGGTTGGGGGGGATTGTGCCGGTAGTGCACATTATAGGGAAAGGAGTGGGTTGGTTAGGGGGTGGTATGGAGAAGGGTGCTGGTGGTGCACATTACCTTTTGGCTCCGGCTGGCGTCCCACTCAGCTCACAGATATCACTGGTTGCCAAGAGCTTGGTAGGACGCTCTGGCCGAGATGCCAGCCAGAGTGACACGGGTTGCTCTTGGCAACCTGGGACACTCTGGCCAGAAAGGAGGCAGCAAGCACACTTGTCAGTGATGCACAGTGATTTAGCAAACCAAATTTAGGGCTTAGATCTGATTAACAAAATTTAAAAGTGATAAGTTCCACTAATATGCCCCCCACCCCCAAAATGCTAACAAATTGCAAAATAAAATGTGTGGGGGAGAAGGGGACTAGATATCCTGCACTTTTTTTTTTTTTTGGGGCTTCCTCCTGCAGTGCCTAGGCGAAGGTGACGCTATCCTCCTTCCGGTCAGATCTTGGAGAATGTTGAATAGCCCAGATCTCTCCCAGGAAGATGATTCTGCACTGTGCTGCATTGTCAAATAAGATTTGGGCTACTCGGCATTCCCAGGTATCTTGTCGGCAGGAGGCTAACATCACCCTCTGCACTAATCAGGGAAAGGGGAGTATACTATCTATTCCCCACCAACAGGTTCTTTATTGCACTTTTATGCAGCGTTTAGGAAAGGGGGGAGCACAGTAAGTATGCAGACCTTGCTTAAGTTCACTTTAACTTTTACGCCCTAAAACATCAGGGGTCCTCACGGCCCCCTCCTCGTATTACCAGCATGGAGGTGCGCTGGATGCAACACCAGCAGTGTTCAATAATTCTCCGTACTTCTCTGTTACACGACGTTATTTCTCAGTGCCAGGCAGAGGGGAGGGGGGAGGGGGGGCAGGCGGGCGATTGTCTGATGAGCCTTTGTAGTGCTTTCTGTCATTCTTTTGTAGAGCCGGGAATAGAGACTCGCAGTCATCCGCACATTATTATACTCTCCATTTAACAACAAAGCGTTCGCTATAATTGCGCTACCTGCAGGGTGATCATCCTACGGGATTCTGCCACAAAGCTCGCTCTGTTCTATCTGAAAGCTTTCATTCTGTGAAGTTTTCTCTGCCTGGGAGATCGGCGCAGGGATTTTTTTAATATATTGTCTGTTCATTAAATGGAATTTAATTATAGGGAAAAGCCAGTGTGCTTTTAGTCAGCACATAAATACATAAAAAAAAATATATATGCACACACACACACTCTTTTATTGTAATGTTTATTTTAAAGCCAATCTCCAGGGATATTGAATCCCTCTCTTTCACTCATTCACAAATGAAAAAGATCCTCCAAATTAGTGGCCATAATGTGCTGTGAATCTTGTTTGCCATGCGAATGGTTTATAAGACCTGCAAAGCCCTTTTTATTACTCGTCTGAGTGAACACTGCTGACCCACGCCCGCATTGTGTGCCTTCCAATGACTGGACTTGTTGCTGCCCCTTATCGGGATGTCATTACACAGTCAATGGAGTCTTGAGGACCCCGCTGATGAGCAACCAATGCGAAGTTTCACGTCACCATCTACGTGACCACCCAAAGAAAAGCCTTCCTACTTTGCAGTCGAGAAAAAATACTTGGCGTCCGGCATGACCACAAATTTAGGTCAGTAGAAAGTTGAATTTCCTATGTTCCTCGGCTCGATCTATTGGTCATAATGTGCTGTGAACCTCGTTTGCATAATGTTCGCTATGCGAACGGCTTAGAAGTCCTCCAAAGCCCTTTTTTACGCTCTTGAATCTACCTTCATGTGACCCTCCATGGTTCCTCTTTGGGAGTGAACACTGCTGACCCACGCCTGCAGCCTAGGCCCACCATGACTGTACTTGTTGCTGCCTCTTATCTTGATGTCATTACGCCTCCGCTGGAATCTTAAGGACCATGTGAGGACCCCTGATGGAGGACCAGTGGGAAGTGTCCACATCACCAGCTACATGAGCACTTAAAGAAAGGCCTTCCCCCTTTTTGCAGTCCAGAACACAGAAGACTTGGAGCCCGGCATGACCACAAATTTAGGTAAGTAGAAAGTGGAGTTTCCTATGCTGCTCGGCTCCATCTAGTGGCCGCAATGTGCTGTGAATCTTGTTTGCATAGCTGTTCACTATGTGATCGGTCTATAAATCACCTCCATAGGATTTTCTTTTATTCAGTCAGACCTGACTGGTAGACCTATCACTGAAAAAAATAACCAATGAAGCTCAGTTACTGTGCAGCATTATTAAAGGAGAACTATGAGGTGAGTGCTTTTCACTCACCTCATAGTTCTAGCCGACCTGTGACAATGAGACTGTCACACGTCAGCTCAGTAGATCGGGAGGTGTGCGAACACATACCGGCGTTCCCTCACTTCTCGATCCTGTCACGGCAGGAGAGCGGCAGGAGTGGCTGGATTCCCCCCTCCCCGCTCCAATCCACCAGCGCTGACTGACGGAACGGACGGGGAAGGGGGCGGGTACAGCTGGCTCTGCCTCTAGATAGGCAGAGCAAGCTGTCAGTCACGCAGCTGGGTGGATCCTGGCACAATTGTCGGGATCCGTTTCAGTTGCGGCGTCTCAGTATACGGCGAGCTACAGCTGGCGGTATACTGAGCCTAGGGTGACGGGAGGACGCTAGTTTATGTCCTACCGTTACCCTAAGTAGAACTATGGGGAAAAGCCTTAACCCCATAGTTCTCCTTTTTAAGCAGAAAGTTCAACTTTACAGCCTCAACTGTGACATGTGATGGAGGAGGGGCAGTGGCCAGGATAGGAATAAAACGTCTTGTTTTTCTACTTCCTGATAAAAGCTTTGGGTCGTGAAAGGTAAATTTATTTTACAGAAATGTTTGTTTTATTATTTATGTTCCCTATGAATGTAATTGGGTATAATGTATTCTGGTGCTTGGGAGCGCTTTTCTTTAATTGGATATGACATTTCTGTATTGTCTCCCAGAAGCGAAAGCCACAGAGTTGAGCTCAGCGAAGGAAGGAGAAGAGGAAAAACCCAAAGAAAGTGAAGACTTAGTGACCTCGGAGAGTTCTGTCGCAGCAGAAGAAGCTGACGTCTCTGCGACTACAGAAGAGCCCTCCGCGGATACCACCACTGATACCAATGTGTCACCAACACCTGATGGGTCAGAGAACTGAGGAGCCTCGGAAGGCTTCCAGACTGAATACTCGAGGCGAGACCCCAAGGTGCACCAGCTGCTGCAGACCTTCAAATTCCAGCTGGCCGGACGACCTGTCCATGAGGTTTGAGATTTCATCACAGTTGGTGGCCAAGAAGGATCCCAGATCTGTTGTAGGAGCCAACATGCCGGAGGTCCCAATCCCTACTGCGCTCAGTCACTCCAAGCTTTGGCTTCTCACACATTGTCAACAGTCCTGAAAATATTTAAAATAAAAGTAGACGCAGTTTTGCAAAAAAACAAAAAGCAACGCTTCTATATAAAACAAAAAAAAATTTCC
>NW_017307535.1:86547-93900 GCF_000935625.1 Nanorana parkeri | reverse complement strand
TGTCTGATGAGCCTTTGTAGTGCTTTCTGTCATTCTTTTGTAGAGCCGGGAATAGAGACTCGCAGTCATCCGCACATTATTATACTCTCCATTTAACAACAAAGCGTTCGCTATAATTGCGCTACCTGCAGGGTGATCATCCTACGGGATTCTGCCACAAAGCTCGCTCTGTTCTATCTGAAAGCTTTCATTCTGTGAAGTTTTCTCTGCCTGGGAGATCGGCGCAGGGATTTTTTTAATATATTGTCTGTTCATTAAATGGAATTTAATTATAGGGAAAAGCCAGTGTGCTTTTAGTCAGCACATAAATACATAAAAAAAAATATATATGCACACACACACACTCTTTTATTGTAATGTTTATTTTAAAGCCAATCTCCAGGGATATTGAATCCCTCTCTTTCACTCATTCACAAATGAAAAAGATCCTCCAAATTAGTGGCCATAATGTGCTGTGAATCTTGTTTGCCATGCGAATGGTTTATAAGACCTGCAAAGCCCTTTTTATTACTCGTCTGAGTGAACACTGCTGACCCACGCCCGCATTGTGTGCCTTCCAATGACTGGACTTGTTGCTGCCCCTTATCGGGATGTCATTACACAGTCAATGGAGTCTTGAGGACCCCGCTGATGAGCAACCAATGCGAAGTTTCACGTCACCATCTACGTGACCACCCAAAGAAAAGCCTTCCTACTTTGCAGTCGAGAAAAAATACTTGGCGTCCGGCATGACCACAAATTTAGGTCAGTAGAAAGTTGAATTTCCTATGTTCCTCGGCTCGATCTATTGGTCATAATGTGCTGTGAACCTCGTTTGCATAATGTTCGCTATGCGAACGGCTTAGAAGTCCTCCAAAGCCCTTTTTTACGCTCTTGAATCTACCTTCATGTGACCCTCCATGGTTCCTCTTTGGGAGTGAACACTGCTGACCCACGCCTGCAGCCTAGGCCCACCATGACTGTACTTGTTGCTGCCTCTTATCTTGATGTCATTACGCCTCCGCTGGAATCTTAAGGACCATGTGAGGACCCCTGATGGAGGACCAGTGGGAAGTGTCCACATCACCAGCTACATGAGCACTTAAAGAAAGGCCTTCCCCCTTTTTGCAGTCCAGAACACAGAAGACTTGGAGCCCGGCATGACCACAAATTTAGGTAAGTAGAAAGTGGAGTTTCCTATGCTGCTCGGCTCCATCTAGTGGCCGCAATGTGCTGTGAATCTTGTTTGCATAGCTGTTCACTATGTGATCGGTCTATAAATCACCTCCATAGGATTTTCTTTTATTCAGTCAGACCTGACTGGTAGACCTATCACTGAAAAAAATAACCAATGAAGCTCAGTTACTGTGCAGCATTATTAAAGGAGAACTATGAGGTGAGTGCTTTTCACTCACCTCATAGTTCTAGCCGACCTGTGACAATGAGACTGTCACACGTCAGCTCAGTAGATCGGGAGGTGTGCGAACACATACCGGCGTTCCCTCACTTCTCGATCCTGTCACGGCAGGAGAGCGGCAGGAGTGGCTGGATTCCCCCCTCCCCGCTCCAATCCACCAGCGCTGACTGACGGAACGGACGGGGAAGGGGGCGGGTACAGCTGGCTCTGCCTCTAGATAGGCAGAGCAAGCTGTCAGTCACGCAGCTGGGTGGATCCTGGCACAATTGTCGGGATCCGTTTCAGTTGCGGCGTCTCAGTATACGGCGAGCTACAGCTGGCGGTATACTGAGCCTAGGGTGACGGGAGGACGCTAGTTTATGTCCTACCGTTACCCTAAGTAGAACTATGGGGAAAAGCCTTAACCCCATAGTTCTCCTTTTTAAGCAGAAAGTTCAACTTTACAGCCTCAACTGTGACATGTGATGGAGGAGGGGCAGTGGCCAGGATAGGAATAAAACGTCTTGTTTTTCTACTTCCTGATAAAAGCTTTGGGTCGTGAAAGGTAAATTTATTTTACAGAAATGTTTGTTTTATTATTTATGTTCCCTATGAATGTAATTGGGTATAATGTATTCTGGTGCTTGGGAGCGCTTTTCTTTAATTGGATATGACATTTCTGTATTGTCTCCCAGAAGCGAAAGCCACAGAGTTGAGCTCAGCGAAGGAAGGAGAAGAGGAAAAACCCAAAGAAAGTGAAGACTTAGTGACCTCGGAGAGTTCTGTCGCAGCAGAAGAAGCTGACGTCTCTGCGACTACAGAAGAGCCCTCCGCGGATACCACCACTGATACCAATGTGTCACCAACACCTGATGGGTCAGAGAACTGAGGAGCCTCGGAAGGCTTCCAGACTGAATACTCGAGGCGAGACCCCAAGGTGCACCAGCTGCTGCAGACCTTCAAATTCCAGCTGGCCGGACGACCTGTCCATGAGGTTTGAGATTTCATCACAGTTGGTGGCCAAGAAGGATCCCAGATCTGTTGTAGGAGCCAACATGCCGGAGGTCCCAATCCCTACTGCGCTCAGTCACTCCAAGCTTTGGCTTCTCACACATTGTCAACAGTCCTGAAAATATTTAAAATAAAAGTAGACGCAGTTTTGCAAAAAAAAAAAAATCAACCCTTCTATATAATACATAGAAATATTTCCTTTTTCCTTTTGCAATGCAGAAATCTTCCCTGCTGGTTTGTCACATGATCAGATGCTGGCCAATCGGCCGTTTTGTGTGAACTGTGATAGGCCCCTTCAGTAGAATGCTGGCATTCTCCGAGCTTTGGAGAGCAATATTCCGGGATTCCAGAGGAAAGGTATTTTTCAGGTCGCTATAGTCTGTGGATTACATAGGGAGTTGTTTTTTTTAAGTCAACCTGTCCACCTTCTCTGAGATGACTTTTACTTTAGAGACCTAAACTTCTCAACAGGAGCTCTGACCACCCACAGAACCACTGCCTGCTGAGACTGTTTATGGACCAGCTAGGCGATCCTATAGGTTGGGGGGCTGGCAGGTTAGTAGCAAAGTAAAAGTAATCTACGAGGAGGCTTCTCTGGACACCAGAGGGAGCAGCGGGCTCTTGACCTTTCTTGGGCAACACTTAATTTTAAGTAGGGTGGAGGAAAGGTTGTCTATAGAGCAGCCATTCTCAACCAGGGCTCCCTGGAACACTATGGTTCCTCCAGAGGTTGCTAGGGGTCCCTTGAGCTGTGGCTGATTGAACTCCCATTTGAGGGCGCCCTGCATAATTTTGGGTCTAACACCACTTGGAAGAGCCAAAGGCATGACACCCATGATGTTAGCTGTCTGTAAGGGGGCATTCTTCCCACTGACCACCAATGTAAGAAGCTTATTCCCACTGACCACCGATATAAGGGGCATTCTTCCCATTGACCACCAATGTAAGGAGCATTCTTCCCACTGACCACCAATGTAAGAAGCTTATTCCCACTGACCCCCAATGTAAGGAGCATTCTTCACACTGACCCCAAATGTAAGGAGCGTTCTTCACACTGACCCCCAATGTAAGGAGCATTCTTCCCACTGACCCCCAATGTAGCGGCATTCTTCCCACTGACCCCCAATGTAGCGGCATTCTTCCCACTGACCCCCAATGTAGCGGCATTCTTCCCACTGACCCCCAATGTAGCGGCATTCTTCCCACTGACCCCCAATGTAGCGGCATTCTTCCCACTGACCCCCAATGTAGCGGCATTCTTCCTACTGACCCCCAATGTAGCGGCATTCTTCCCACTGACCCCCAATGTAAGGAGCATTCTTCACACTGACTCCTGATGAATAATTTAAGCAGGGGTAGCATGAGACCTAAAATGTCAAGGGTTCCTTGGGGGTAAAAGTTTGTGAAAGGCAGCTATAGAATATAGAGTTGCTTTAGGTGGTATTGTAGGGGGAGTTGTGATCATTTCCAACATGTATAAATCTTCTTGTGCATTTTTTCTTTATCATAATTGGTGTACCCATTCAGGGCAACGCCACAGGTTCACCTTCATTTTGGCTGCTGCAATCGCCAAGCTTGGCCATACACCACCAATTGTTTTATCTCATTTAGTCCACATGCCTGAATGAGAAGAAACGATTGGTGTATGGCCAAGCTTGGTGGGCTGAATGAGAAGGAAAAAAAAAATCTGAATTCCCCCATCCCTGCTGAATGATCTACCACCTTCCCATGAAGGGAACGTAAGTATAAGCGGTGGGGGCTGTCACTAAAAAGACCCCCTCCCTCAACACGCACACTTGTACTTTGCCGCACTTCCACTCTCTCTCGAAGTCCCCAGGAATTACCCAGTGCTTCTAGTCTTAGGGTGCCCACACACCTTACGATAATCGCGGGAAATCCCGCGATCGTACAATTATCGTAAGGTGTGTGGAAGCCGTGCGAACTCTGCTACTGTGAGACTTTTAACTTACGAACATGTTCGAAAACCCGCCGAGCATCGTACGATGTTCGGCAGGTGTGTAGCATGTTCGGAAGATAAAAGCCGGACGGACCGCTGTGCGCAAGCGCACTGCCCGTTCGGCATTGCGCTCATCGGAAGCCCGCCCCTCGGGGGGCGCGGCTTGCGATCATCGTAAGTACGATCTGCCTAAGATGGGCAGATCGTACGTTTTTTTTTTTAAATTACCTTACAACCAGCGCAAGACTAATGTCTTGCGCTGGTTGTAAGGTGTGTGCCCAGCCTTAGGGAACGTATGACCTTGTCCCAGGATGCAGCCTTGGGGATGGGGTAGTTGGAGCACTCAGGACTTCCTCCCTTCCCTTATGTGCAATTGTCAGTGCCAATACATCTGACATGGAGCTTACACAGTGTATGGTCTCTTGACTCCGACGGGAAACATGGAGCAGCGGGACAGGTACGTGTCAGCGGGTGGGGGCTGTTCTTCCAAGAGTCTCTGTTACTTTGTCTTTTAAAGTGAATTAGTTTCTTCGCCTTCCATGGCTATGAATCTGTTGGTACGCTGCCATGGGAAAAAAGAAACCATGATGGATGCCAATTATTTCAGAGCAAATTCCGGGTTATTTCATATCTAATACAAATCAGACTTTGCTTTTGATGTTTTGGTTTTATTAAATCAATGAAAATGGTGGGGAAAAAAACGATAGGAGCCCAAACCTGATATTTTGTTGCACAACTTTTAGGGACAATAACAAAAAAATCAATTTCTGTAGTTCTCAATGAGATGTCTGCACCTGTGAAGTAGTTTGGCGGTAAAAGGTTCTCTTCTTGAGCAAACTGCTCTGTCTTAGGTTTGAAGGGTTCCTTCTCCAGACTGCAGGTCTCTGTGCTTGAAGTGCCTGAATGAACATCCATAGATGTTCATTCAGAATAAGGCTCCTAGAAGCCAGGTTCACACTAGGGCGATCCGTGACCGCGCGCAGGCCCGGATTCCCCACAAGGCCACCGAGGCCCGGCTTCTGGGCGGTAGGGCGCAGAGGGGCGGCAGCGGTGTCTTTGTGGGGAAGTTGCCCTCTCTACATTCAGTCCTGCTTTGTACAAGCCGAGCTAAGTGTAGAGTGAGGCAGACGATTGTTCATTTACATGTGAACTTGGCGATGTCGCCGAGATCACATGTAAACAGTGTGCAGCCTCCTCCCCTCCCCCCTGCACTTACCTCGCTCCTCTGGTTCCGTCTTCCTTCCGGGCTCCGCCGCCTAGTCTCTCCTCACTGCAGTGAGCGGCAGGGTTAAAACTAACCCTTTTCTCCTGTGTGATAGCAATAAAGTTAGGTGGGGAAAAAAATGTATTTAAAAAAATTCAATACATACAAATAAAAAAATAAAAAGGTGATTAAAAAGTAAAAATAATAAGAAACAATTAAAAAATAATTATAAAAAATAAATAAGATTAAAAAAAGTAAATAACATAAATGAAACACAAAAAAAAGTTAAATTGATAAAAAAATAATGAAATAAATAAAAATTAAAAGTGATAAAAAAAGTTACAAAAGAATAAAGACACAGTTTATCGCAGAACCTGGCCTTGGGGCGGCAGGGAGAGTAAATCCGGCCTTGACCACGCAGCAATCATGCACGAAACCGCACGGATGGCCGCACAGTAACAGAATAGCACACCACTGCCAATCGCTCTGGCGGTGCCATTTTCTAATGGCACCCCAGTCCCGCCAGACAGATCGCGTGGTTTCCCGCCGTGATACTGTCCGCGCAATTGCACACGATCGTGAATTATTTTTTTTTAAACCTGCGGTGTGTGTCGCCAACAGGCCTTTTTTTTGTTTTACCTTTTTTCTGCGATTGCTGCGCGGATTTTGCATGCTGGCTGGCGAGTGTGCCGGGAAACTTTTTACTGTTTGAAGCCCTTCCGTGTGCACCTTGCTGTAAAGCTGGTAACGAATTGATGAGTGCGTTTGTCATTTGTTTTGCCGCTCGGCTATTACATCATTGCAATCAATGGGACTGCGCGGCAATCGCTGTGTGCAATCGTGCGCGGTCCTGGGACGCTGATATCTGAACCTAGGCTCATTCCTAGGTGCTAATAACCTGTGAGGACCCGTGACCTGTGACATAGCTGTCTGACCAGGGGCAGTATGTTTCAAACCGGAATTCCATGACCGTTCTGAGATTTAATTGGCCCCGTCACAGATTCGATATTCAGAACCAGAGGTCTTGCTGCACTCTTTACCGAAACATCCAAGAGTCCCGTGTAGACGGGTGGGTGCGTGTAGTGACCACGGATGGCACCGTGAACAACTCCAATGAAGAAATAAAGTCACCAGCACGCCAAATAGTAGTTTAGCAATCGTCCATTTAATGACACATTGCCATTCAAGGCAAGCGCTTTTTCGGGGCCTCAAAGGGTCCCCTTCATCAGGCTTCGAATGAGGGTCATTCTGAGCCTGATGAAGGGGACCCTTTGAGGCCCCGAAAAAGCGCTTGCCTTGAATGGCAATGTGTCATTAAATGGACGATTGCTAAACTACTATTTGGCGTGCTGGTGACTTTATTTCTTCGTCACAGATTCAAGGCCAGATGCAGCACTGAAACATAACTGAGCCGCCTCCATGTTTCACAGTTGGTACGATGTTCATTTTGAAAGATTCATTTTTCATCTGTGAACAGAGAGCTCATGTGACTTGCCAGAAACCACCAGTTGTGTCTCCCAGAAGAATTGCAGCTTGCCTATATGCATTTTAGCAAATTCTAGTTTGGCTTTATGTGTTTCTTTTAACAGTGGAGTCCTCCTGGGTCTTCTTCCTTTTGAACCCACTGTCACTCAAAAAGCAACACATGGTGCAATCTGATGTACCATTGACCTTTTGAGTTTAGCTTGTACCTCTTTGGAAGTTTTCCTTGGCTCCACCATTCTGTTCAGTCTGGGGTCAGTTTCCTCGTGCAGCCACGTGCACAGGCCCGGATTTCCCACAAGGCCACCGAGGCCCGGCCTCGGG
>NW_017307535.1:51696-86532 GCF_000935625.1 Nanorana parkeri | reverse complement strand
AAAAAGGTGATTAAAAAGTAAAAAAATAATTATAAAAAATAAACAATAAGATAAAGTAAATTATAAAAAAGAAAAAATACATTGATTAAAAAATAATTAAATAAAAATGTAAAAAATAAGAAGAAATAATTGAATAAAAAAATTAAGAAATAGTAAAAAAAAATTGAAACTAACCCCTTTCTCTTCTCCCTACTGGACGATATTTTTTGTTTTCAGACTTTACTTTCGCTTCCACTCCGCCATCTTACAAGATGGCTACACACCCCGCCATCTTACACTGAGCTGCGCATGTACTGCTGTCAGTCTACAATAGTAAAAAAACAGCTACCAGGCATGCAGTCTCCTTCTCTCATACATACCGGCCAGCAGTTTTTTTTTAAATTACAAGTTTTTAGTTCTGCTTTTAGAACAGTAATAAAAGTTTTCATGCAAAATTTATGCTAAAAAAAAAATAAAATACTTTTACAGTTTAATTTCAACTGTGATGTCACCTGCAGCTTTCATACTCACTACAGTGCACTGGTCCATGGAGGTTCCAGTCATAGGCCCTTTTGTTATGTGCACAAGCTCTGAAACTGCTTCTCTCGAGTCCTGTTCCTCCCCCTTTCCACAGGCTCAGTCTTGCTAAAAGGGGTTATGGGTCCTGGGCCAAGGGGTAGGCAGAAGAGGCGGCCATATTGGGCACTTCAGCTGGAGGGGGACAGGACCTGCAACATATGCTGATTTAGTTCACTGAAGGGGGGCACACTTTGGCGCCTTAGGACCTTGTCCTAGCACTGGGGGTAATGCTGGAGCCTGTGCATGACAGGGACAGCTCGCACCAGCAGGACAAACCATGGTTATCCTGCTCATATGTATACTGCAGCAGTGGCCAGTCAGCATGACCAGAAACTGCTCATAAAGTAGAGTTTCCACTGCTGGAACCGTAGCTAATTCAACGACTGCAGCAGTTTTTGCGATTGAACGTGTGTTTGTAGATGAGATACAACAAATATAATCCAATATATGATTGTATTTGCTAGGAGCTAGATTTTCCATCACAATACAGTTGTTCCCATAAAGAACCAATGTATTTTACTGCTGTACTGCAATACTATGATTGACCAGCAGGCGGTGCTGTTGCTCAGGAAACCTAATAACTGCAGGGGAAGGGATGTCTCCATGTAATCAACCCCCATGTAATAATTGTCATTAAAGTACTTGGAAAGGATACATGCAAATTGCATTACTCCAACTTATTTGAAATTCTATATAGCGATGAATTTAAAAAAAAACCAATTCTTGGGTGTGATCCCAGCAGTCATAAAAACACGACTCCATGTGAACATTCAGAACGTCCATATTTCATCGTATTAAATCCAGATTTAAAATGTACAAATATATTTTCCGCCCGGTTCCCTCCAGGTAGACGTATCCCGAGGAGAATCTGGTTTAAATTGCTCCAATTAGAGATAATAAACAAAAGTAAATGTCAGGAGCCGATGTCGGCTTTGTTGACAGGCTGTAGTAAATGTAGAATGTGTTTATCTCCCAGTTACCTGATATTTGTGGTTAGACTGTACAGATGTGTGTCAGGCGTGGAGCACGGCGTGGTTCCAGACATACTTTTTTTTAATGTGTTCTGTCTTGTTTTGACTGTCGATTTTTAAAATAAAATATTTTCTGAATTCAATAATGACCGGCCTCTGCGTGGGGGGGGGAGGGGGGCATGTTGCCTGCTTGTTCAGGGTGTGATGTACTTTTGCCATGGCAGAGAAAGATGAGTGGCAGTAGGACCAGGCAACAGTGGCGTCACAAGGGGGGTGTACCCGGGTGACGCCATTGGAGGGGTGACACCAAAATGACTGACTGTCATTTTGTTGTCACCCCCTCTGAAAAGTTGGGCACTCAGTCATGGACCGAGAGCCCGACAGTTGCAGGAGAGAGAGGAGGGGACCCGGCGGCATACCTTATCCCACCAGGTGAACGCCCCTATCAAAAAGATGACCGTGGATGCGTGATGACGCCATGGCGGGGTGTCACCCGGTATCTGCTCCAGGTAACACTCGGCCTCAGGATGCCCCTGCCAGGCAATGACCTATAAAACGAATCAGCAGGCCCCATAAGTACACTATATGGCCACAGGATTGTGGACACCTGACCATCATAGTAGGGTTGCTCTGAAATGTCAGCCGAAAATGGTACTGTGGGCAAAATGCCAATAGTGCAAAAATGCAATCCCTAACTTCTCTTCTCCCTGCTGGGCGCCGGCCTGTGTCCCCTCTGATCCCCGCTACTTTCCCCCGCCTGTGTCTGCAGAGGCAGTGGATATCAGAAGCGACATAGAGCCGATCCAGCTGTTGGGATGTGAAGCGGGGTGGTGTTCGGCTCCTGTGACAGGCGGAGCAGTCAGGATGGAGAGCGGAGCACACACACACACTCGGCAATCAGTACCAATTGCTGAATGCTTGTAAATAACGGAGGACATAGTAAGCTTACTAGTCCCCAGTTATGAATGAACAGGAAGTGCTATACATCACTTCCTGTTTATTTATGAATGGGGACATTGTATATATTTACCATTTGCTCACTTTATGAATGGACAGGAAGCAGCTCAGTACAGAGCCTCCTGTCCATTCATGACTGGGTTGATAGTAAATATTTACTATCTCCAGATTGTGAATGAACACAGCGTCTCTCCTCCTGCACCGCTTCCTGTCACAGATGAGGAGAGCAGCGGTGGTGTGGGCGGAGACAGCTGTCACAGGGGACCGAGTGTTGCAAGAGGAGAGTGATGTGAGCGGCTGGCGTCTCTCCTCCTGCACTGCTCAGCTTCCTGTCACAGATCAGAAGAGCGGTGTGGAGGCGGAGACAGCGGTCATTGCTGTCACAGTAGGCTGAGCTCTCTTCCCGCCCCGTCCAGCCTCCTGTGACAGCGTGTCAGAGAGGAGAGTGGGTACAAGCAGTCAGTGATCACTGAGTGTTTGTAAATAATTGAGGACAGAGTATGTTTACTATATCCTCTATGAATGAATGGGAAGTGATCTACATCATTTCCTGTTTATTCATGATTGTGGTTATAGTAAACATACTCTGTCCTCATGTTATGAATGGACAATAACACTCAGTATAGAGGATTCCTGTTCATTTATAACTGGGGATACAGAAAAAGAGATTGAGGACTATTTAAAAAAACGAATATTTAAAAAAAAAATTATAAAAATTAAATATATTTTAAAAAGTTAGAAAAAAAAAACATTTTTGGTTAGACATTTTTTTAAATTTCGGTTTTGTTTTTGCAATTTTCATTTCGGTGCTCCGCTCGTTAGCAGCACACGTCAATTGAACTTACGTTTGGCCATACAGTGTATGTATGGTTGAAGATTCCCTCTTTCCGGAACCAAGGTTCCCCCCAACTTGAGTGGAAGCTCAGGGTGACATGACAGTGATTCCCGCAGCAGCTTCCTGTGTCTCCTCCCTGCACAGCGGACTATAAAAGAACATTATTACACTGCTGGATCTCCGGCTGTACACTTGTGACGGGAGCCGCCTTAACATCTCCCAGTGCAAGGAACATGTTGGACCAAGTCCTGGGCAATGCAATAAAGCTCAATTGGTTCACAACACTGACCCTGTAATTCTCAGTCTGATTTCTGCTGTTTAGGTTCTTGTAGGTAAATAATATAGAAATGGGCGCCGTGCAGTTCTAGCAGCAGTACGTTTAATGATTATTTAAACAAATAAAAATATTCCAGGTAACGAGTAAATGAATGTGATGCCGCACGCGCCGCACTAGGCCAAAGCCAGAAAGGCCGGTCACACATTCCAACCTAGTCACAAACTTTGATAGAACACCGGCCTGATGATGTGTACAAGGGGCAGGTCCATGACAGCCTGGGCTTACAGGAAGTGGGTTAAATGATGCTGTCAACTTAAAAAGAAGAGGAGCGCCATCTGCTGGGTATCGCATTAAAGGCGGCTGCTTTTTTGTAGAAAATAAAATGGTGCATGGACAAAGCACAGGTTACTCATAAAGACCATGTCACACTGACGATTTAGCTGTTGCCCTCATAGAGCTCCATATTATTATTATTATTATATAGCGCCAACAGTTTGCGCAGCGCTTTACAATATAAGGAAGACATTACAATCACAATTCAAGACAAGATGGTAAAGAGCGCCCCGCCCCTGAGGGCTTACAATCTAAAAGGGGAGGGGCCAGCGATACATGAGGAGGGAGCTATGTGGGGATGAATTGTTTGAGAATGTGATGGTTCAGTGATTAGGTTGAGGTGGGATCGGCTTCCCTGAAGAGATGAGTGTTAGGTGAACCCTATGCATATGTGCCCTTAGCGGTCCTCAGCAGCAGCAAGATCACTTGTGTGACACGATCACGGGGTGTATGTTTTCCTTTCTTGGAGTTCTGCATTGAATTAAGATTTGGTACAGCTGAGTGAACACCCCTTGCAGTGCCCGCTCATACACCCGTCTACCTAAACTCCACCGTCATTAAGGGAGGCGGGTGGCAGGGTTGGTCCGCAGTGCGTTTCTGGAAGGAAGCCGGCATTTTACTCCAGTCCACAAGAGAAAACTGCGTGACGGATCTTCTGTATCCTCTCAATAAAGCTTGATCTTCAAAAGGTAGGACGTCTTCTCTGAGAAAGAAAGAGTAGAATGTAATGCAAAGCATTATAAACTTGTGTAGCTATAAATGTAATAAAGTGGATCTATCAGAGAGGATGAGGAGATGGGAGAAGGACTACAAGGCAATAGAAGTGAATGAGCTAAACCTAAAATGTATCTAAACCCAAAAACAAAAAATGTAATATATTGCAGCTCACCAATTCTTAGACCCCGTTCACATGTAGCGACATACCTTTGCAGCGGCCGGGATAGCGCGACTTTCGGGGCGACGTTCCAGCGGCGGTAGAGTGACCTTCTCCGTCGGGCTCCATAGAAAAAAAGCAAAATCCGCCGAAAAAAGGGTCCGGTAGAAGCGACTTGCGACAGCGACGCCCGACATGGAGTTAAGACAGCTCCATTGTATAGCATTGGCCGGCGACTTCTCGCGATATCGCACGGCAAAAATGCGCGATATCGCGGCGGAAATCACGCGATACGTCACTACATGTGAACGGGGCCTTAGATGTGTTGGCTGCATTAGGTTTCTTTTTCAGGCTTGTTTTCACCTCTATTTTGCCCCAGCCAGTAACACACTTTCTATTGCAGGGTAACAACACTCATTTACTGTACTGAATCTTTGGGGGAGCAGAGTTGTCACCCTAGGTCAGGAAGTGTCCTGGGACTTTAGAACACCTCCTTCTTTCCTCATCACCATGATGTGCTGTAGTCCAGCAGGGGAGAGCAGGGATGTCAACAGTGATTGAGATTTCAGTGCTGCAGAGGCAGACTTGTCAGCTCAGTACAGGAAATTAGGAGCTCACTTGATTTCTGACAGATCAGCCGGTATTTTTCTGTACTTGCAGTGTTTTTAACCCCGCCTCCTGCCAGCCCCTGGAGGCGGGGCAGGCCCCTTGGAGGCGCATCATGGATCAGCCATAATAATTCTATAGCATCTTCCCAGGCAAAGACACATCATGAATCTCACCAACTACCAATCATCTTGAAGGGAATTTGCTCCCAAGTCATACTAAAGCAGGGGTGGGCAACACCAGCTGTCCTTTAACTACAAATCCCATAATCCCTCTACCTCTGGAAGTCATGCCTGTGGCTGTCAGAGTCTTTAAATGGCTGCTCGGTGTGAGAACTGACAGTTCACGGGACTTGTAGTTCCACAACAGCTGGAGGGCCGGAGTTGCCCACCCCTGCTCTAAGGAATAATCAAGGTAGCTGCAACGAGTGTTCAGAGTGATGGAGAGGAGCTACAGAGAGCCTGGAGGGAAACATATGAAAAGAAGCTGAGAGCGCCATCTGCTGGATACATAAAAAATGCACAATATTCATATGGAATGTTTTATACCTACCCGGACTAAATAGTTTATATTCTTGGTTCTCAACTGGTGGGTTGTGACCCAAAAGTGGGTCGCGCCCCCTTGTTCAGTGGGTCGCTGCGTGCCTTCCCCTTTTCTAGGTGTGAGGTTCCCCAGCCTCCTCCTAGTGCAGCAATGTCAGTTCCCACACCGAGCAGCCATTTCAAATATGCTGCCCAGCGCCGAGTGTCACCTTGAGGTGGGCTGGGCTGGGGGTATGGCCACGAGGAAGTTCCATCCATAAATGCATTGCTTCCAGCTTCCCCACGTGTCCTGTAGAAGGTGCCTGAGCCAGAGTGACGCAAAGCAAATGGCAAACGCACTCATCAATTTGTTACCAGCTTTACAGCAAGGTGCACACGGAAGGGCTTTAAACAGTAATAGCAAAAAGTTTCCCAGCACACTCACCAGCCAGCATGCAAAAAAACCTGTCTCACCGCTAAGGTTAAAAACAGAGGTTTAGATACACGTCTTCTGCAGAAAATGTGAAAGCCGCACAGCCGCGCCAAGGCACCTCTTATAGTGCGGTCCTAACTCTTAGGCCCGGTTCACACCTGGGCGTTTTGTAGCGCATTCCTACGCTCTGCAAAACGCTCAAACACCGAAATCCCATTATTTCCTATGGGTATGGTTCACACCTGGGCGTGTTACAGGCCGTATGAACGCGCTACAAAACGCCCTACGCCCAAAGAAGTACAGGAGCTTCTTTGGGGCGTTTTTGTCGCACGTATCCATTGGGATACAGCTGGACAACCCATGGAAACGCGCGTTTTTGTTTACCGCGAAACGAAACGCGCATATTCGATACGCCTAGGTGTGAACCCAGCCTAAACTATCAGAGTCTCCATCTTGGAGCACATGGGGCAGAAGATCAAATTGGGTGCAGGTTTGTCAGGAGGAAGCCCAACCTCCCTTAAAGGCACAGAAGACGTGTATCTAAACCTCTGTTTTTAACCTTAGCGGTGAGACAAGTTTTTTATTTTTTTGCATGCTGGCTGGTGAGTGTGCTGGGAAACTTTTTGCTATTACTGGACCGGAGTGACGTCACATTCTGGCTCCCGCCACCTCTACAGGGCCCGCAAGGGAGCTGTACCAGCAATGCACGTATGGATGGAGCTCCATCACAGCACAGCAGCCCACACTGGACCCCAGGCTGAGGATGCACTCCAGTTCTCGTGAGGTAAAGAGACTGGGTGGATCTTACAAAAAAAAATGTTTTTGGGAGTGTGTGTGTGTCAGAGAGTGTCTGTGTGTCTGTCTGTCTGTGTGTGAGATTGTGTCTGTGGTTGTGTATGTATGTCGGTGTTTTTGAAGGCCCGTTCACACCAGTACAGTGCGATTAACGCACTGTACTATAAAATCGCACCTACTGTGCATTCTGGTGTGGGAGGTGTGCTGCGTTGCCGTTCTTTTGAATGGTACCCCAAACGCACCTCCCACCCACAGTTCGTACATCGGCACCGGAACGCACGGTACCCTAATGCCGTGCGTTCCATTGCAGTGCGACTAATGACCAAAGACAAATGTGGGTCCTGAGGTTACACAGGTTGAGAACCACTGCTATATATTGTTTAGTCCTAAACATAACATAATATAGAACTGCTTCACATTCCGTATAACCTAACGCAGAAGAAAAAGATCGCTTCACTTATCACTTACCTGTCTGAGACGCATGTCACATCACAATTGCCTGCAATAAAATAAAAGGGTTACTAGTTTCTTTAAACTTCATGTTAATAAATATAAAAAATGGGTGTTAAAACTATAAAACGTTTAGAGCCTTGGTTCTCAACTGGTGCCTCGTGACCCAAAAGTGGGTCGCCACGTGCCTTCCACTTTTCTAGGTGAGACGATCCTCAGCCTCCCTCTAGAGAAGCACAGTCAGTTCTCGCACCGAGCAGCCATTCAAAAATATGATGCCCGGGGCCCAGTGTCACCTTGAGGTGAGGTGGGGTTGTCTGGGGCTATGGCCGCGAGGGAGCTCCATCCATACGTGCATTGCTTACAGCTCATCACATTCTGGCTCCCAGGAACCTCTACGGGCGCGCACGGGAGCTTTACAAGCAATGCACATATGGATGGAGCTCCATCAAAGCACAGCAGCCCACACTGGACCCCAGGTTGAGGATCCACTCCAGTTTACGTAATGGCAACCCAAACGCACCTCCCACCCACAATTCGATCGCCTGCACCGGAAAGCGCAGTACCGCAACATGGAACATTGCAGTGCAACTTGGGTCGCGACTTAATGACCGAGGACAAATGTGGGTCCCGAGGTTACACAGGTTGAGAACCACTGGTTTAGAGGAATGCCTAGCGGACATGGAAACCGAACGCTATCTCACCCGGTTCACCTGAACGCTCCATCGATCTACAGGAAGACGCTGAACCTTGCATGGCGGGTCTACCACCAAGAGCGGAGTCAGTCCTTCTCCCGAACCCCAAAGACTGGAGCACGGCAGTTCTCTCTGGGTTAAAGAGCTTGAAGGCCTCTTCTCTCTCCTTCTGTCTGACTTCTACAAAAAGACACGTTTCATACAATTAGTGGTGACAATTTTCTGACGTCATGGTCATTTGTAGATAATGTGACATTTGTCACTGCACAATGTTGTGGAAACTTGCAGGCTGATGTCAATGGAGAGGAAAGGAGATAAGGGTCCAGAAAAGGCTTTACCTCTCTTATGGGTCATAGGCGTAGATTTACTAATGTTCTCCTGTGACCCAAGCTTATCATATAATGGGCCAATGCTCAGCATGTGCTGACAGCGCAGAGCCACGCTGCAGCCGGGAAGGATCTCAGCAATACTATCGTGTGCCACCCCGCTGCCTGATTGACAGCTGGATCTGCCTCTGCAGATCCAGAGCCAGGTGTGCCCGCCCCCTCCCCTGTCTGTCCCTCCAATGAGCTCTGGAGGAACAGAGAGAGGGGACGGGGGGAATCCCTGCGGAGAACAGTGACTGACTGATCAGCAGTTCCATGAATGCTCAGCTCTCGGTAAACAGACCCAATGTGTGACAGCTGCAGTGTCCTCCCCCAACTCCAATCACTGGGGATAGTTTCCCCGAAAATAAGACCTACCCTGAAAATAAGACCTAGTTGTGACCATTCCCAGGGCCGGTGGTGGCATAAGGGGGAACTTGAAGAGCTGCAGGAGAGAATGAGATGTGCCAACTAAGCCAGCGCTAGAGGAAGCGAGGCGGCAGCGGAGGGAGCAGAGCCGCATAAGCCGATGCCTCCTCTATAGCGCCGGCTCCTGTCACAGGCGGAGTGATACCAAATGCACTCCGCCTGTGAGGAATCCATAGTGAAAGTGCGCTTCGCTCATTCTGGCCAGCGACTGGTTACCAAATTGCTCATGGAAAGGTACGGCACCCCTGATTGCCCCGATCACCATATTTTTCTACATGAATAAGTGTGGATTGTTGTACATTTAAAAAAAAAAAAATAAGACCTACCCCGAAGATAAGACCTAGTGTGTTTTTTTTAGCCAAAAAAAATAAGACAGTGAAAAATAAAGACAGTGTCTTATTTTCGGGGGAAACACGGTATTTCACCCTCCCAATACTTCTCCTTTAAAAAGGAGAACTATGGGGTTAAGTCTTTTCCCCATAGTTCTCCTTAGGGTAACGGGAGGACACAAACTAGCGTCCTCCCGTCACCCTAAGCTCAGTATACCGTGAGCTGTAGCTCGCAGTATACTGAGATGCCGCAGCTGAATCGGATCCCGACAATTGTGCCGGGATCCGCCCAGCTGCGTGACTGACAGCTGGCTCTGCCTATCTAGGAGGCAGAGCCAGCTGTACCCGTCCCCCTCCCCCGTCCGTTCCGCCAGTCAGCGCTGGCGGATCGGAGCGGGGAGGGGGGAATCCAGCCCCTCCCCTGTCACAGCAGAGAGCCGTGACAGGATCGAGAGGTGAGCGAACGCCGGTATGTGTTCGCTCACCTCCCGATCTACTGAGCTGACCTGTGACAGTCTCATTGTCACAGGTCGGCTAGAACTATGAGGTGACTGAAAAGCACGCCCCTCATAGTTATCCTTTAAGATAAAAACACATTTTTCTCAGTGCATGAAATGCTGCCAAATGTTTGGTTTTGCTAATACTAACTCCAAAGTGTGGTTAGAAATATCATATCAGTATCTTAAAGGAAAACTCCGGCAAGGTTTTTCTTAACCCTTGTAGTGGAGCTACCCCTGCCCTGTAAGGGTTAAGTGCCCGTTTTAGTCTAGGGAGGAAAACAACAAAGTTATACTCACCCGATCCTCCAAGCCGGCCGTCACAGCCTTCTCTCTTACGCTGCAGCCATAGTATGTCCCTCGGCGTCCTCATGCCCTATACAATGTGTATAGAACGTGAAGACTCGGGGAGGGGGGTTTATCAAAACTGGAGCAGGCAGAATCTGGAGCAGATATGCACTGCAGCCAATCAGCTTCTCTCTCTCACTTTCAAATCTTACCTGAGCAAACTGACGAGAGATGCTGATTGGTTGCCATGGGCAACTGCTCCAGATTCTGTTTGCTCCAGTTTTGATAAATTCCCCCCAGGAACTTTAGACCGCTGCCGCAGAGGGGGAGAGAGGCCCCGGGGAACAATCAAAGAGCAAACCGGCTTGGAGGATCGGGTGAGTATAACTTTTTTTTACCTTCCTCCCTAGACGAATATGAGCATTGGTAGACCCACTGCAAGGGTTTTTCATAGCGATGCACCGATACTGGTTTTTCGGTATAGAGTACCAAGATTTTTTTTCCCAGTACTCGCCGATACCGAATACCGATACCGGAAGTCCTATTAATGATGCAAGGCGGCGTGTAAAGACTCAGCACCCGGCTTCCTACTTAGCAGGGAAGCCGTCCCCATGCTTCCCGTCACTAGGTGATGAGAAAGCATGGAGCCGGCTTGCTGGCCAATAAGGGAGCCGGGTGCCGTGTAATGACGGGGCGACCGGCTTCCTGAATGGCCGGGAAAGCCCGCTCCATGCTCCCTCGTCATGAGGTGACGAGGGAGCACATTAAGCCGGATTCCCGGCCAATCAGAAAGCCAGGTGCCGCGTCATTACACAGCGCCCGGCTTCCTGATTGGCCAGCTTCCCGACCAATCAGGAAGCCAGACAGCGAGTCATTACACGCTGCCCGGGCTCCATGCTCCTTCGTCACAAGTGATGAGGCAGCATGGAGCCGGCTTCCTGATACCGGAAGTATCGGGCTAGGCATTGGAGCATTTGGGCGAGTACGAGTACTCGCCCAAATACTTGGCATTGGCACCGATACCAATACTAGTATCGGTGCATCCGTAGTTAATCAAAATTGTGCCCGGAGTTCTTGTTTAATGTCTGGGGGTAATCTTCCAATCTCTGCATGAGGATGCGTGTGAGCAGCTTCACCTCTTTTCAGAAATCGCATTTTCAGCTACTTTATTTCCTGCGTCGCTGTACAAAAATAACAGTTTTCCCTCCTGCGTTATAACGCAGGGCCCCCGAGTGTTCCCGCGCGTCGGGCCGAGAGCCTGCACTCGCTTAACGCCGACAGACAGATGTAAATTCCCTGCCACGGCGGATTAAACAACACAAAGCAGCTCCGGGGGGCTCAACAGATTTTCAGCCGTCTCATTTCTGCAAATCCGAGTCAATTTGGGACTGGACTTTGTCACGGACTTCAGAAAATGACAGCGCGGCCAAAAAATGTGAGCGGCGGACAGGAAAAAAATCTGTTTCGGTTTAGGAGGCATGTGGGATTTGTTCTGTGGGTGGCGTATTTACATCCAGAGAAAACAAACTTTCATTTAACGGTGGGATTAAATGCAGGCGTCGTGGCCGCGCTTACGTTCCCGATCGAGGAGCTCCAGCGAGGGAAGGTGCTGGACTACATAAGCTCGATAGCCCGTGTCTTGTTCCAGAGGGTTGTGAAATAGATCTGCGGAGGGAACAAAAAAGGGGAACGTGATTAACGCTGAACTCCAAGAAGATATCAAAGTAGGGACGCACCGATACGAGTATAGGTATTGGCGCTGATACAGAGTATTTGGGCGGGTAATTATACGCGCCCAAATGATCCGATGCTGGAACTTCCGGTATCAGGAAGCCGGGCAGCGAGTCATTAAAGGAGAACTATGAGGCGAGTGCTTTTCACTCACCTCATAGTTCTAGCCGACCTGTGACAATGAGACTGTCACAGGTCGGCTCAGTAGATCGAGAAGTGAGCGAACACGTAGCGGCGCTCGCTCACTTCTCGATCTTGTCACGGCTCTCTGCCGTGACAGGGGAGGGGCTGGATTCCCCCCTCCCTGCTCCGATCCGCCAGCGCTGACTGGCGGAACGGACGGGGGAGGGGGTGGGTACAGCTGGCTCTGCCTCTAGATAGAGAGAATTTGGTACCTTTGCTGCTTTTAAGCCTGTGGTAAAATGCATACCTAGCCATCTAGCCACAACATTTAAAGAGAACTAGTCACCAATGGGCCTTATAATAATCTGAATCTTCATAGCACAGGTCTTATCTCTCAGGATATTTTATTATTTACTTGTATTCTCTGCCAGTTAGAGCAGAAGTATCAGACTGAGCGTCTGCTACATGAGCCGAGTGCTGATGAAAGATACACCAAAAAAAGTCAAAGATTTTAAGGATTCCAAATGGCTTTGTTCATTGGCAGTTTAACCCTCCTATAGCAGACCAGAGAGAGTGTCCTGTACCACCACTGAGCTCAGCAATGGCAGCTATTCTGACAATGAGCCGACACTTCCGCACTGACAGGGAGAGAATGCAACAAAGTAGCAGCATGCACATCGATCCCCAAGAGGTCAAGTTACACTATTATAACAACTTAAGTGTGGAGATTTAGATTCTTCAAATTCTAATTTCTTATTCCACTTGCTTAAAGGAGATCTATGAGGTGAGTGCTTTTCACTCCTCCTCATAGTTCTAGCCGACCTGTGACAATGAGACTGTCACAGGTCGGCTCAGTAGATCGGGAGGTGAGCGAACACATACCGGCGTTCGCTCACCTCTCGATCCTGTCACGGCTCTCTGCCCTGACAGGGGAGGGACTGGATTCCCCCCTCCAATCCTCCAGTGCTGACTGGCGGAACGGACGGGGGAGGGGGCGGGTACAGCTGGCTCTGCCTCTAGATAGGCAGAGCTGGCTGTCAGTCACGCAGCTGGGCGGATCCAGACATAATTGTCGGGATCCGCTTCAGTTGGCCTCATTGTGTAGCTAGAACAGCCTCCACTCTTCTGGGAAGGATTACTATAAGATTTTGGAGAGAGCCTGTGGGAATTTGTCCCCATTCAGCCCCAAGATCATTTCTGAGGTCAGGTACTGACATTGGATGAGAAGACCCGGCTCACAAATGGCGTTCCAATTCATCCCAAAGGTGTTTGGTAGGGTTGAGGTCGGGGCTCTGTAGGACACGGACGTTCCTCCACACCAAGCTCATCAAGCCATGTCTTTATGGAGCTGGCTTTCTACACAGGGGTCAGTCATGGGGGGACACAAAAGGGCCGTCACCAAACTATGACCACAAGGTTGGAAGAGAACAATTGTCTTTGTATGATGTAGTATTACCAGAACCTTCACTGCAAACACCTGAACTCCATCATTTAGAAGGGTATGGTCATACATTTAGGTCATATAGGTGTGTCTGATGGTAAGATATCCCCAAATTTTGGGTGATATGGCGTATAAAGAGAAAATGGTAACGCATATATCCTATGCTGATAGGTGTTTCGCTAATGTTAGTTTTGCAATCACAACCTGACACAGCCAAATTACCTGGTGAGAAGTATCCACTGGAAGCTGCCATTTTTTTTTTAATACCAAGCTGTACGATTGGTCTAGAGCAGGGATCCTGAGTCTGTACAGTTTCACCACATGTGGTTTCACTACCCCAAAACTAAGGCAGCTTCCATCTGATACTTCTCTCACAGGTATTTCTATCAGGTAGTGACTTAAAGTGACATTAAACCCTCAGATTTTTTAACATAAAACAATACTGTAATGTGCGCCTTACTGTAATCCATGGTAGTTTCCCTTCTCTTTGCTGCTCTTCCTTTTAAATCTGTATCTGTTCTCATGCTGGGCAGAACTTCTGTTTTGCAGCAGACTGCCTTGTCTCTGGAATGGATACATGGTGTCTGTGTGTAGGTTCACAACCTGAGCCAGCACTACAGGAAGAGGCACTCAGCTGCAAAGGGAAGTTCTCCCCCAGCACGAGAAGAGATATGGATTTAAAAGGAAGAGCAGCAAAGAGAAGGGAAACTACCACGGATTACAGTAAGGCGCACATTACAGTATTGGTTTATGTAAAAGAATCTGAGGGTTTAATGTCACTTTAAAGCTGTCACAGGTCCGGTACATGAAGGAAGTCTGCAGGGTGATGGTGCGTAGCTACTTGTCAACATGATCGGCCTTTATTGTGAGAATGAGCTGGCAGGTTAATGCGTTCCGTGATTACTTAGGACTCGGAGGTTGGTCATCCGTTTCAGCTCTTGTACGGCGGCCTGCAGCTTGGTCAGGTGGTTATCATTCAGCATCAGTGTGTGTAACGAAGTTAAATGCTTCAGAGAACCTGGAAATAAATGAAAGGGAGAAATCACACATCGGAATGAGCAGAGTGTGCTGGTGGCCAAGGAAGTGATGGCAGGAAATGTATACATGGAGCACATGCGGAGGAGGGGCAGTAGAATGAGGCCAACATAGGCTGCAGGAGGACATAGCTGCAATGGTGACATGTGTGCTGCGTCTGCTTTCCTTCCCATAATGCTCTATTACTGGAAACACTGATATGTGACATGCAGCAGGTGGACAAGGTAATGAAGGCCCCACATGTTCCTTTGCAGAGTTGGTTAATAAAGGTTTTAACTTCAAATACTTTCTATTATCTACAAAGTTTGTTCATGTTCTGAGGTTCAGCCTCTGATTTCCATCATTCAAAGAGAGTGCAACTTTATTACTCCAATCCCTGAACGCGCCCTGAGCTGCTGTTGTCACTTTCATGAAAAGACGGGTCACACAGATCGGGACCTCTTTGAGTTAACACGGTGAACCCCCTTTTACCCTGCTGTTTGCTTTGCTCTATTTTAGTACAGAATTTCTACATGATCTTATAGAAGCAGCTGGACCTTTCTTTTTATTACTCTAAAAATGCTTCCCTGTGTGAAATTGGGTCTGTCCTCTACAGAACAGAGTTAGATCACGTCTTCAGAAATAGCCTTCACACATCTAAAGAGATTCGGGACATATGCTCAATGCCCTGCCTTGTACAGATCCATCTAAGCCCATGACAACAAAGGGATCAAAGGGAAAGCAAGAGACACAGAAGAACAGTGGAAGTGAGACGAGAATTATATCACAGCGAAAGATGTCACTTCTGTCTCCTGTAGCCAAACTAATAGAAGGCACTTTTGCAGTGATTTATTACAGAGTGATATGTCAGCCATGAGGAAACAAAGTCAATGTACAGATATGAATGTGTATGGTCAGCATTAGGACCTGTGTTGGCTTTTGTTCATTTCAGGCAGGTTCTGCATTCCCATACAGGTCTACTGGAATGCAAAACCCACTTGAAGCAGGTCAAATGCAGATCAGAAGGAGGCCAGCTGCAGATCAAATGCAGATCAAAAGGAGGCCAACTGCAGATCAGAAGGAGGCCAACTGCAGATTAATTGCAGATCAGAAGAAGTCCAAATGCAGATTAAATGCAGATCAGAAGAAGGCCAAATGCAGATTAAATGCAGATCAGAAGGAGGCCAAATGCAGATTAAATGCAGATCAGAAGGAGGCCAAATGCAGATTAAATGCAGATCAGAAGGATGTCAACTGCAGATCAGAAGGAGGCCAACTGCAGATCAGAAGGAGGCCAACTGCAGATTAATTGCAGATCAGAAGAAGGCCAAATGCAGATCAGAGGGAGGCCAACTGCAGATCCGAAGGAGGCCAAATGCAGATTAAATGCAGATCAGAAGGATGTCAACTGCAGATCAGAAGGAGGCCAACTGCAGATCAGAAGGAGGCCAACTGCAGATCAAATGCAGATCAGAAGGAGGTCAACTGCAGATCAGATGGAGGCCAAATGCAGATTAAATGTAGATCAGAAGGAGGCCAACTGCAGATCAAAAGTAGATTAAAGGGGGTCAATTGCTGATCAGAAGGAGGTCAGCTGCAGATCAAATGCAGATAAGGAGGTCAACTGCAAATCAGATGCAGATCAGAAGAAGGTCAACGGTAGATTAGAAGGATAAAAAAGAAACACCAGGCGCCTTTCCTGGTGCAAATAATCCTTTTATTTGTTTAGAAAGATTAAAAGTGATAAATGGTACTCACAAAAGAGGTGGATAAAAAGCGTGTTGGACATAAATCTCAGGATACATGCAGATTTCTAGCAGTCAGAGAAAATCAGCTGAACGCGTTTTCGTGGAGTTTCCTCTTCCTCAGAGCTGGGCTTTTTTGCGAGTACCATTTATCACTTTTAATCTTTCTAAACAAATAAAAGGATTATTTGCACCAGGAAAGGCACCCGGTGTTTCTTTTTTATGTTTCACACAGTGTAATCCCTCATCTGTAGCGGGGCGGCCTGCCTGGAACACACGATTCAATTTGTGGCTGAAGAAGGTTCCTATCTGGCGCTGGTTTTGCTTTTTACAGATTAGAAGGAGGTCAACTGCAGATGAAATGCAGATTAGAAGGAGGTCAGCTGCAGATTAGAAGGAGGTCAACTGCAGATTAGAAGGAGGTCAACTGCAGATTAGAAGGAGGTCAACTGCAGATTAGAAGGAGGTCAACTGCAGATTAGAAGGAGGTCAACTGCAGATTAGAAGGAGGTCAACTGCAGATTAGAAGGAGGTCAACTGCAGATTAGAAGGAGGTCAACTGCAGATTAGAAGGAGGTCAACTGCAGATTAGAAGGAGGTCAACTGCAGATTAGAAGGAGGTCAACTGCAGATTAGAAGGAGGTCAACTGCAGATTAGAAGGAGGTCAACTGCAGATTAGAAGGAGGTCAACTGCAGATTAGAAGGAGGTCAACTGCAGATTAGAAGGAGGTCAACTGCAGATTAGAAGGAGGTCAACTGCAGATTAGAAGGAGGTCAACTGCAGATTAGAAGGAGGTCAACTGCAGATTAGAAGGAGGTCAACTGCAGATTAGAAGGAGGTCAACTGCAGATTAGAAGGAGGTCAACTGCAGATTAGAAGGAGGTCAACTGCAGATTAGAAGGAGGTCAACTGCAGATTAGAAGGAGGTCAACTGCAGATTAGAAGGAGGTCAACTGCAGATTAGAAGGAGGTCAACTGCAGATTAGAAGGAGGTCAACTACAGATTAGAAGGAGATCAACTACAGATTAGAAGGAGATCAACTGCAGATTAGAAGGAGATCAACTGCAGATTAGAAGGAGATCAACTGCAGAGTAGAAGGTCAACTGCAGATTAGAAGGAGGTCAACTACAGATTAGAAGGAGGCCAACTACAGATTAGAAGGAGGTGAACTGCAGATTAGAAGGAGGCCAACCGCAGATGAAATGCAGATTAGGAGGTCAGCTGCAGATTAGAAGGAGGTCAACCGCAGATGAAATGCAGATTAGGAGGTCAGCTGCAGATTAGAAGGAGATCAACTGCAGATTAGAAGGAGGTCAACTGTTCAACTGCAGGTCAAATGCCCCTGTTAATGAATTCTAAAGCATTAGAAGCATTCTCAAGCTGATGCAATCAACACAAGCCCAAAGTCTGTCGATGAGAGCCCTTAGGCATGTCAGTGAGCGATCTGATTATTAATGTGCAACATTAAGGTGACTTTAAGTTTTTAGTTATTGGAGAGGTATGGTGACTGATCTGCCCAAACTCAGATAACATGATGCAAAGGCACACAGGCAGTAAACGTCTTCCTTACAGAGAAGGTAAACACGGCAGCTTGTGTGTGTGTTTTGGTTCCCAATATGCTATCTATTGGCTTTCTGTGCAGCCCATGGTGCCTTGTACTGGGTTTGTCACCTGTGGGCACTTTGCAGAGGGGCAGTGGGGAGCCAAGCGCTGAACCGCTCTCAGCGTTTCACCCCCTGGTACTGAAATACTGACTGTACTCTCAGGCTGAATGATCTCATCCCAACATTACAAGTATATTCTTGGCCTTGTTAGGGAGAGAGAGCTGGGCAGGATCGTGTAATCACTGACCATCAGTGCTTGAGGGGGTTACATTTTACTGCCGCCAGATGTTAAATGAAACTGCCACGGATCACAAAATTGGGGAGGGGGGGGGGTTACATACCACTGCTACTGAGCACCTGCGCAGAAGGAAGGGTTAACAGCACTGCCACTGTCACCAATGTCAGAGGTTTCCATTGCGTCCACTGTCACCAATGTCGGCGGTTTCTATTGCGTCCACTGTCACCAATGTCGGCGGTTTCTATTGCGTCCACTGTCACCAATGTTGGAGGATTCTATTGCGTCCACTGTCACCAATGTCGGCGGTTTCTATTGCGCCCACTGTCACCAATGTCGGCGGTTTCTATTGCGCCCACTGTCACCAATATTGGAGGTTTCTATTGCGTCCACTGTCACCAATGTCAGCGGTTTCTATTGCGTCCACTGTCACCAATGTCGGCGGTTTCTATTGCGCCCACTGTCACCAATGTCGGCGGTTTCTATTGCGCCCACTGTCACCAATATTGGAGGTTTCTATTGCGTCCACTGTCACCAATGTCGGAGGTTTCTATTGCGTCCACTGTCACCAATGTCGGCGGTTTCTATTGCGTCCACTGTCACCAATGTCGGAGGTGACAGTTCATTTTAAGATCTTCTCCTTTCACTTCTTAGCTGCTTTAGGTTTTATTTTATTTATTCTAGTTAGATCCAGGAGCGCAGATTATTTTTCACATAAAGAAAGCAGATTGTTCAGTTTTTACCTTTTATATCGCAGAGTTCATTGTGGTCGAGATACAACTCAGACAGACGGAAATTAGTGGTTAAAAAGTTCACCCTGGATATCTGGAACACATGAAATAAACAATGCTGAATGATAGTGAGCGAGCGTCTCCCTAATAGAGACATAGACACCAATAAAAACCTAAACATGTACGGGGTGAGGCTTCTCTCAGCACAACCAGCGTACCCCTTAGCTAGGGGACCCTGAATTTGAAATGTAGGTATAGTCTAATGAGAGCACCAAGGACCTGAGAGTCAAAAACGCTTTAATATTACTGATGACATAAGGGAAGACATATGGTAAACGCATTTCGGGAGTTAAAGGCTAAGGCTCGAATTTTGCATCAGGAGGTCAGGAGGACTCAAAAACTGGCACCAGAAAAAATTATTATAAGAATGAACTGTGAAAGGTGCCCAGGGATGAGATAGCAGCAGCATGCTTGCTGAGCACTTTCTTATTAAGGAATATTTGGACTCTTGGTTCCTTGGTCTGGCGCTCTCATTAGACTTTCTATATATGTCCAATAAAAAAACCTGACATTGGCCATAACACTTCCCTACACTATACATAACAATCTAAAACCCTTTGCCTGGAGCGGAGGCTTTTTTTTAAATCCCGAGTGCTTTGTATTTTTTACATTTTCTGTACCTTGTTATGGTTGAGCCACAAATATTTTAACATGCGAAACCTTGACAAATCCGTGACTTCGCGCAGCCCTCTACGGAGAGATGAAAGAATCAGAGAAATATATTGATGTATTAATTAATTAAATGGAGAGAGAGAGATTGGGGCAATGAGAGAGAGAGAGAGATTGGAGGGGGAGGGGAGAGAGAGATTGGAGGGGGGGAGAGAGAGAGAAAGAGAGAGATTGGGGCAATGAGAAAGAGAGAGATTGGGGCAATGAGAAAGAGATTGGAGCAAAGAGAGAGAGAGTTAATTATCACCAAATAAACACATACAGAATAAAATGAATCCCTCTGCCACCAGTCCTGATGTGACATTTCATTTATAACAGTTCCACCCGGGTGGATGCTATTCAGCTGGTACTAGCACCCCTAGATGGTGCTGACCAGTATAGGAGCTGGCTGTATCCAGATTTTGACTTACCTGTTGCAGGTGGCCCTAAAATCAGCAGTGTGAGCTGTAATGTCACTCCCTTGGTCATGTGACAAAGCTAGTAATTGGCCGCTAGGTCCAAGCACTGCCAAAGGGGAAGAGTTCACATGCTCCAAGCTCGCTCCTGTGGTGGACTATAATCTCACGTTCAGTTTACTCATTTGTATTGGGATTGTAGTCCATTCCAGGAGCGATCTTGGAGCGGTAACTACTTTACAACACACACAGAGACCATGGGGAGCAAAAGTAGCCCCCCTCCAGAAGGAAGGACGGGGTCAGCACCAATTCAGAGATGATTGGAGGATCTACAGCCGAGTGATACACAAATAAGATACATTGTTGTTCATAGTGAAGGTTCTTCAATGTATTTTTAAGATTTATCTCCGGAGTTTAGTGTCACTTGAATTATTTTTCTTCATATCTACTTTAATTTTGTTTCTATATTATTCTGATGAGCTCATGTATCTTGTATCTGGGTCACATGACATACCCCCGAGGACAGCAGGCTGGATGTGGCCATAAAACACCGCAGATAATAATAGAAGGATCTCTACTTACTTCCTGCCCAGGTAGAGCTCGTGTACATCGGAGTCTGTCTTGTAGCCGCACTTCTCGATCTGCTCCTCCATCATCTGCACTAACACAGATCAATCACACGAGGATAAGATTTTCATATTTTTATTAAAACAAGTAATACAATATTAAAACATTCCAAGAAAAAGAACTCTTCTCAAAAAAATGGCACAGAGGAGATCGGACCTCTCTACGGAATCCAAGGGAGTTAGAGATGGTGTGCTGAGAGGTCTGAATATCTCTGAAGGAGCAGGCAGTGATTCTAGGAGGACCTGCCAAGCGACACATTGAATAAAGCTGACCATACACTGAGCGTATGTCGCCCGGCTCTTGGCCCTGTTGGCAGCCTTCCGCCTGACATCCTTCAATCAGAAAACTAAAGGAGCTGGACAGAAAATTATCGGCCAGACAGTAACTGCAGCAAATCAGCTGCAGTCATTGGTCGGGTATTCTGATAGCGGCAAACCCATCGCTGTCATAATACAATGGCCACAGTGTGAGATTCATCCATTGATGAAAGAGATGAAAAAGGAGCAGTGTTCGTGGGAGAAAGGGGGGGGATCAGAGACACCTCCAGGAACATTCCCGGGTGCACTTCCAGGAACATTCCCCGGGGACACTTCCAGGAACATTCGCCCGGGACACCTCCAGGAACATTCCCCCTCCAGGAACATTCCCCGGGACACCTCCAGGAACATTCACCCGGGACACCTCCAGGAACATTCGCCCGGGACACCTCCAGGAACATTCCCCCGGGACCCCTCCAGGAACATTCCCCGGGACACCTCCAGGAACATTCCCCCGGGACACCTCCAGGAACATTTCCCCGGGACACCTCCAGGAACATTCCCCCCGGGACACCTCCAGGAACATTCCTCCCGGGACACCTCCAGAAACATTCCCCCGGGACACCTCCAGGAACATTTCCCCGAGACACCTCCAGAAACATTCCCCCGGGTCACCTCCAGGAACATTTCCCCGGGACACCTCCAGGAACATTTCCAGGCATGTTTCAGAGACACCTTCAGGGACATTTCGGGGAACCCTCCAGGGACATTCCGGGTTCCTGGGACAGCTCTGTACATTCTGGGTTCCAGTCAGCCACTTTCAGCTCCCCAGCGCTCACCGTGTCCGCCATGTTGGCTTCCTTTGTTGCCAGGATACGGGAGGGGCGGGGTCAGCCCACAGGAAGTACGTCAGTGCGGAGCTCGGGCTGGAACTTAGTGAGGGCGGAAGTAGTTTCTCGGTAACATGGCGACTGAGGTGGCTGAAACTTCAAGGAAGGTAAATACATGTTATAGGGGAAGAGAGGAACTGTATGAGGGGCCGGGGTTCGCACAGGATTTCGGGGATCCCACTGTGAGGGTGTATGGGGGCTCATTGTACAAAAGGGGGGTGACGACTCTTCTACTATACTAGCGGGTGAAGGGAGCTGAGGGGACTTATAGTACTACAATCTAGGGTGAAGAAGATGCTGGGCCTTATATTGGTTCAGTAGAGGCAGATGCTGGGGCTTGTAGTACTACAATAGAGGGTGATGCTGGGGCCTGTGGTAGTACCATAGAGGGTGATGCTGGGGCCTGTGGTACTACCATAGAGGGTGATGCTGGGGCCTGTGGTACTACCATAGAGGGTGATGCTGGGGCCTGTGGTACTACCATAGAGGGAGATGCTGGGGCCTGTGGTAGTACAATAGAGGGAGATGCTGGGGCTTGTGGTACTACCATAGAGGGTGATTCCGGGGCTTGTGGTACTACCATAGAGGGAGATGCTGGGGCCTGTGGTAGTACAATAGAGGGAGATGCTGGGGCTTGTGGTACTACAATAGATGGTGAAGGGGGTCGGTAACTGCACATTGTAGGCTGGCAGGGTATGATGGGAATCGGATAAAGCGCTGTCAGCCAATCAGACCTGTGATTGGTTACTGTGGAGTGACAAAATAATTACTCGGGCGCTTTGCAGCAATGTCTGTGTAGAAACCGTCACAGCACAGCAGCCGGATACATCGCTGTAGAATCCTTCAATGTGTGAATATGTTGTGACTCGTCATTCACTCATCATTCACCTGCCATGACCTGTGTCCTTTAGGAACCTCTAGAGGAAGAATCGACCTCTACACCATCAGATGATCTGTCCACGCTGAAGAGAGAAGAGCGACTGAGGAAATTCAGAGAGCTTCACCTGAAGAGGGTAAGACCCGTTTATAGCGTCCTGTGACATCGTGACCTCCGGGCATCCTAATGGGAGTCATATAATATATTATGATAGGCAGGGGTGGGCAACTCCGACCCTCCAGCTATGGTGAAACTACAAATCCCATGTGGCTGTCAGAGTCTTGCGGTGCCTCATGGGACTTTTAGTTTATAACAGCTGGGGGGAAGGAGTTCCCCACCCCGATGTAAGGTCTAAAACTTCTTCATACTCTCTGGTGCCATAATGGTGACTTTTCTTCCTCATGACAAACCTAAAGGTGAGTCAAAAATCTGACCTCCATCCTTCCCTTCAGTCTTCCGTCTGACCTCCGGCCTTCCCTTCAGTCTTCCGTCTGACCTCCGGCCTTCCCTTCAGTCTTCCCCTTCAGTCTTCCGTCTGACCTCCGGCCTTCCCTTCCAGTCTTGCACAGTTGTACCAGCTCCTCTCCTCTGAAATTGCTTCCTCTGATGTCACTGCACACTGTGAGCTTCTCACAATGTACATTAGAAGCTGCAGCAAGTCACATAGAGCCCGCCTCATTTCCTGGCTCGAGGACATCCAGCATCATCCTAGAGCTTTCCCCCCCCAGCCTGACTGTCCCTGGCTCCGCCCCTTTCAATCATTGTATTTCAGTTCTTACAGTCATGGAGGCTCAACATCACATGTCGGTGTTACCTAGGAAGGTCTGTATGTAAATAGAACCTGCCTAGGAACGCCCACACCTCCAGACTGAGATCCATTTAACAATGCATTTTGATATTTGAATAACTCCTCCCAAGAGCCGGCCCACTGCTTGTATCAGGACTGAGGGCTCCTTTTATGTGATCAGACAAGAATGAGCTTTCACTTTGGAACAAGCTTGTTGGTGTGCTGGGGAGATATCTCATCCACCTGACAGCTGGCAGTCGGTTGCTCAGATACCGAGTGCTGGGTGAACAGGGAGGTCCCACAACTTTCATACCTCCCGTCTTGTTCTTTTGTTCTTGGACAATCAATAGCTACACAGTGAAAAAATCCCGGCATGTACAAAACTAACCCTTGCACTGGGGCGCTGTAAGGGTTAAATACGCGTTTTGGTCTAGAGTCTAAAATGAAAGAAATATACTCACTTGATCTATGGTGACCTCTAACCTTTCTTTGGCATCCTCCCATTCAAGTGAATGGGTGCTATGATGTCACTGGTCCTTAGACTGTCGGAGCCCGGTGGAGAAGAGGCTATGGGGACCGGTCTAACAGCCAGGTTGAACTGAGGACCGGGTGAGTGTATCTTCTTTATTTTATACCCTAGACCAAAACGGGCACTTAACTTACAGTGCGGGGGTAGCCTCACTTCAAGGGTTAATTTTGTACATGCCCGAAGTCCTTCTTTCAGGAGTCTATGTGACCTGTGTGGACTGTAGTGTTTTGTTATAAAATAACGGACAAGTCTGTTCTTTTGCAGAATGAAGCTCGAAAGTTGAATCACCAGGAAGTGGTGGAGGAAGACAAACGGCAAAAGTTACCGAGTAACTGGGAAGCGCGGAAAGCGCGCCTGGAGTGGGAGGTGAAGGAGGAGGAGAAGAAAAAGGTAAGGACCGGGAAATCATTTATATGACGCTTTGTTGTGCTCGGTGTTCCAATTTATATTTGTTACATTGGATTCCAGGTGCTGGCTCATGTCCTAGTATTAGATTGCTGTGTTTAGACCCCTGCCATTTAAAGGAGATGTATGAGGCGAGTGATTTCCACTCATCCTCATAGTTAGAGCCGACCTGTGACAAAGAAGCTGTCATTCGTCTGCTCTATTGATCGGGAAGTGAGCAGAAACATGCAGCCGATCTGCTCACTTCGCGATCGTCTCCCTGCAGTGAGCGGCGACTGTCAGCGCTCCCCGCATGGATTCCCCCCTTCTCCAGTGCTGAGTGGGGGGCCGGACCGGGGAGGGGGTGGGCACAGATGGCTCTGCCTCTAGATAATCAGTCAGCTGTCACTCATGCAGCTGGGCGGATCTCAACGGTAATGTTGAGATCCGTCCCGGCTGCGGCGGTCTCGGTATAGCGAGTGCTGTAGTGTGAGATATACTGAGCTTTGGGTCGCGGGAGGAGGTTAGTATATGTACCCCTGTGACCCTGAAGAGAACTATGGAGGAAAACACTTACCACATAGTTCGCTTTTAAGTGTCATTACATCCTTTTGGAAAACATTCTATAGCACTATACTTCGTTTGCTTTCTGACCTGCTTTTGTGTGCAGGCTGTCATTTCTGCAAACGCAGCCATTCCAATCTGTGCGTTAGGGCTGCAACCAAATAATCGACAATAATCAATAATGAGAATAGTTGTCAACTATTCTCATTATCGATTAGTTGGTTGGATCCCCTAGCTCTCTCCTCCATGCTGGGAGGAGGGCACAGCAAGCAGTGGGCGTGGGCAAGTCAGTAATAATAATAATAATGTCCTTCGGGCTATTTCCTGTGAGCCCATTCTGTCATTTAGAAGACCCCCCTGTGGGGCAGGTCACAGTACTCCATGACTGAGCGCCACTCGCAAGTCATTACATGGGTGCCGCTTAGCCCTGGAACAATTACACTCAGCAGTACATCTCAGGAAATTAATCTCTCGGCTCTTCTCTTAGGAATGTGTTGAGAAAGGAATTGATTATAAGCGAGCGAAGTTGCTGGATATCAGTGCGGAGGAGGCAGACAGATGGGAGAGGAAGAAGAAGAAGAAGAATCCAGATTCGGGCTTTTCAGGTATAGTATCAGCTATTAATCGTTACTATTATAGTTATTATTATTATACAGGATTTATATAGCACCAACAGTTTGCACAGCGCTTTACAATATAAAAAAGACATTACAATACAGTTCAAGACGATGGTTTGGGTTTCTCAGAATGAACAGTTGTGTTCCAGGCTCCTCCCACCAGCTAACGTCGTTTTGAGGGGGATTTCTCCATTGTCTTCACCGCGGACATTTCTCTCTTGGTTTTCGGCACGGGTTTGGCATATTTTTTACCACTTATATTTTCAGAATAGACTTATGTTTTTTCTCGTTGCGAGTTACACAAGTTCAAGGTTCATACCTGTTGTAGGTGTTGGGCTTAAAGTTAAAGCTGAACTCCAGCCAGGAAGGATTTAATATTAGCAAGACCTTTGCTTACCTCTTCCAGAAACGATCTTCATTTTTTGTTTAACCCCTTAGTGACACATCTTCAGAAAAGGTTCCCGGGGACCTTACCAATTTTGCCCCTCTTCGCTATGTGTTTGTTTGAACATAATTTCCACCTTCCTTAATTGCACCTACACGTATTACCCTGTTTACCTGAAAATAAGACCTAGTTGTGACCATTCCCAGGGCCGGTGGTGGCATAAGGGGGAACTTGGAGAGGCAGGAGAGAATCAGCGGTGCCAGCGCTAGAGGAAGCGAGGCGGCAGTGGAGGGAGCAGAGCCGCATAAGCCGATGCCTCCTCTACAGCGCCGGCTCCTGTCACAGGCGGTGTGATACCAAATACACTCCGCCTGTGAGGAATCGATAGTGAAAGTGCGCTTCGCTCATCCTGGCCAGCGATTGGTTAGCAAATTGCTCTTGGAAAGGTGCGGCACCCCTGATTGCCCCGATAACCATATTTTCTCTAGTCACCTTCCAGGACAGCATTAGAGAGATAGGCTCCTCCCACCGGAACAGGAAACACATCACCCACACTTAAAATAAAAAGGAGCACAAGCCTAGCACGCTTCAGTTATTTTGTGTTTCCTCCGGCCGAGCAGGACATCGTAACGTTTGTTATTTTTTTCCTAGGCCTACGTGCTAGTGAGCAGGGGCTTCCCCCCAACATGGTACAGCAGAGGGTCAGTGGACCTGGGGTACCTATGGAGGGGGGCTTCCGGGACAGCCCCAACTGTCCAAGGAGCAATTAAGTCTATGAACGAGTGCAATATGGTATCCTTCGGTTCTTATGTTTTAACTGAAGCGTGCTAGGCTTGTGCTCCTTTTTATTTTAAGTGTGGGTGATGTGTTTCCTGTTCCGGTGGGAGGAGCCTATCTCTCTAATGCTGTCCTGGAAGGTTCCTAGAAACAGAGTTACCAGGTACGTAACTCCAATTTTTGTACATGAATAAGTGTGGATTGTTGTACATTGAAAACAAAAAAAATAAGACCTATCCCGAAGATAAGACCGAGCCAAAAAAAAAATATATAAGACAGTGTCTTATTTTCGGGCAGACACGGTATATAAATTTTTTTTTTTTTAAAGGGCAAAATGGGCTTTAATTTGATGTGACCTATATAAATTCTTATTTTATTTAATTAAAGAAATAATGAGAGAAAAAAAAACTAATTTTTCCCAGTTTTGCCGATAATAATCTGTCCATAATTAGTGTAGCTGACAAAGTATTTCATAATTATTTTATTGGTCCTGATTTATAGGGTATATCATATGTCTGGGACTTCACTTTATTTTGGCAGTTGTAGGTTACAAAATACAAGGATTGAAATACAATTTTAGAATGTGGTATGTTTGTCTCCTAACTTTAATAGCCTCCCCGGCGCTATATTTTCTTATTTCTTTATTAAACTTATTTTTATTTTTACTTTTTTTAAATGAAGGAGGCGACTAAGGGGTTAATTTTTTTAATTTACATGGTCTTTTGATACTTAGTATTCAGAGGAGATACCGTATTCTCCTCTCTTGTAATACACTGAAGCAGCTTGCAGCTCCACAACACAGTGTTGCCTATTCCAGTGATCACAGTGCTGGGACCCCTAATTTGCTGTTGAGGGTCTCCCTTGGACACCAAGGGACCCAGCAACAGCATGAACCCTATGAGTTCTGGTCCCTTCATGGAACAGCACTCATTGTACTGAAAGACTGTGACTGAATATTCCTGTCACTGGTCGGGAAGGGGTTAAAGTCAATTTTTCTCAGCATTCTGTGCCCCCAAACATGTCCCTTATGTCCCCTTATTAGTGCCATTTCTGCTCTGTTGGGTGGTCTTAGCATCCAATGTCTGTGTTCTCCACCTCCTGGGTTCTGCCGATTGTAGGGACTTCAGATGGATGTCTGGTATCTCTCCTGGTTTGACCTGGACTGTCGTGCTTAGTTGTTAGCTCTCAGAAATCGTGTTACAAAAGTTCATCTTATTGGTTTGGCCCTCCACAACAGTCCCAGTTTCTCATGTGGCCCCTTGAGAAATGGTCGTGTGCGCTTTGGCTGACTGAAATCTTGGGGGTCTCTTTGGCTGACTGAAATCTTGGGGGTATAATCTGCTCCACATGGCACATAACTCATTTCCAGCTATTCATGTGGTGGGCCGATCATCTGAAGGGGGTCACAGGGAGGGATGAAGGCCTTGTGCGGTCTGTCATCGGTTTCTGCCCCGGTGACAAAGCAAATGTCTCGATTGTTCTGTGGTCGGTGAAGAATTTTTCGTGTTGCTTTGGGATTTGATTGTTTACATGTGTTTTCTATAGTGTGAGATTAGCATGTTGTCCAGTAACACGGATCATTCGTCGTATGTTTATTTATAAGGAAACATTTGTCTGCCATATGGGGGGACACTTCCACTTTAATCTCCTTTGTACTCGTGCGGCTTTTGTTTTATATATCTATAACTGGAAAATCACGCAGGGCTTGGACAGAATTCATTGAAGAACATGTAAGGGGAATATTTGTGCTTTTATGGGATGTGTTACCTCTTCGTTGTGATTTTAAAGCTGACAATACGTGGATTGAATTTTGTCTGTTTTCTGCTGAATCAGCCCAAATTCAATCTATGGGCGGCCCTGCCGTCACCACTAGACATTTTCCACCTGATACGTTTTGATAAAAGTTAGTTGAACCGTTTTTCACCCAGCTTAAGGAGCTGGGTGAAAAACTTCACCCGAACAGTGACTGCAGCCTATCAGCTGTACTCATCATTTGGGTATTCTGACCACGGGTGCTGGCTGTCGGAATACAATACCGTATTTGCCGGCGTATAAGATGAGTTTTTAGACTTAAAAACATCCCCCGAAATCGGGGGTCGTCTTATACGCCGAGTATACAATACCGCTGGATGTGCGGTACTACTGCATGTACGGTAGCTTCGGCTACATACAGTATACCACGACGAGCGATGTATTCTATTAATGAATGCAAAGCCTGCTCGGATTTGCAGAGGTTGTGTTCACCGCTCAGCGTGGTATACTGTATGTAGCCGAAGCTACCGTACATACAGTATTACCGCACATCCAGCGGGCTGACAGATTAGCCTCCCTGGCGGTCTGATTATTTTTTTTCTTTTTTTTTTTTTTTTTTTTTTTTTTTTTACTTTTAAAATTTCCCGCCGGCTCCGCCCCTCTGCGACACGGACGCTCGCACGGGACGGAGGACCCAGCGGGGATCGTGGGCAAGGTAAGAGACTGTAATCCCGAGTGTGGCTCGGGGTTACCGCTTATGGTACTGAAAATAACCCCAAGCCACACTCGGGAATACCGCTACGGAGGTTAGTGGGTGTGTTTAAACATTATTTTGGGCTATACTCGTCTTATAGGACGAGTATAGACCAAAACCTATATTTTAACACAAAAATTAGGGGGTCGTCTTATACGCCGAGTCGCCTTATACGCCGGCAAATATGGTAGCTTGGATTTGGGAATCAAGTGATTTTTCTCTTGTTCAGGGCTGAGTGAGAACCTTATGGTGTATGGCCATTGTAAGTCTAAGACACACACGGTATATGCACATTTCATATCTCATGTGCTCAGTGCTATGACCTCAGAAAGATGAATTCTGGTTGTGGGTTATCTGTTGAATGAATTGGTGAATGAGCGGTGAATAATTCATTGTATGGCTTCCTAATGCAGACTCCCACAGCTGTTAATTTACCACTTTTGCCCCCTTATAGATTATGCAGCCGCCCATCTGCGCCAATACCAGCGGCTGACCAGACAGATCAAACCGGACATGGAGGAGTATGAGCAGGAACGGGAGAAACGGTGAGTGCCGGAAACTTCCTGAACGTCTTCTGTTGTCAGGTTTTCATTTAAAGGGAAACTAGATTGAAAATGTGTTTTCACAGAGAATACAATCTCACTGTTAACATGACGAATCCCAAACTATACGGTTCCAAGCAACTTCTGTGCAGCCACCGGCCAGGTGCTGATGTGGGTTGGGCCTCCTCCCTGTAATTGGGGGGCGCAGAGGGAGTACATGAATTTAACTGTAGAAGTCGCTTACTTTTTTCAATTTTAGCAGATCCTTACCTCAGAATTGAGTGAGTCCCTGATCTAAAATTAGTATGTTCACATCAGGTGTTTGGACTGGTACATATAGTGAAGCAAGGATTAGGAGGACAGGGATGGTAACCTCGGGCGGGCAGGGATGGTAACCTCGGGCGGGCAGGGATGGTAACCTCGGGCGGACAGGGATGGTAACCTCGGGCAGTGAAGCAAGGATCGGATTGACAGGGATAGTACCTTCTAGAAACGAGTCCACAATTGGAGCTTTCCTTTTTCTGTCATCATAGATCCCTATAAGCCAAGGTGCCCCCTCTGTGACACACACAGTGTGAGGAGTGTTGTCTGAGTCCCGCTCTCCTCTCAGTTGGAACACTAGTTCTGTGTTTTGTATATAACTTTCCTGTGATTGTCATATTTCATTTGTCGGACTCTAGAGGTGAAGACTTCTTCCCTACATCAGACAGCCTGTACCATGGAACGCACGTCCCGTCCAAGGATGGAGTGGAGAGAATGGTGACAGACCTGGAGAAACAGTAAGTACTTTTAACCATTTAGTCTGATCCATTGATCGCGGCTCTGCCTGCAGCCATGATGGGTTTATCACAGTTTATCTCCTCCAACCCATCAAGGAGTTTTGATATTTGCATAACTCCTTCCAAGTGCCAACCCATTGCTTGCATCAGGGCAGAGGGCCCCAGAGAGGAGTACTGAAGCAGGGTGCTGTGATGTTTTCAGGAAGCTATGTACAGCACCCTGGCAGCTCCTTCCTCCAGCCATGATCTGCCTGCCAGCACGGCTCTGCATTTCAAAAAGCTTTTATTGCTACTTGAACTGATGTACTGCAAGCCAAGGCACATAGTTCTCCACAGTAGACTTACAAAAAGGGCACAGCAGAACTATGCGCCCCCTGCTCCTCGGAGCTGTGCGCCCCCTGCTCCTCGGAGCTGTGCTCCCCCCTGCTCCTCGGAGCTGTGCTCCCCCCCCTGCTCCTCGGAGCTGTGCTCCCCCCCCTGCTCCTCGGAGCTGTGCTCCCCCCCCTGCTCCTCGGAGCTGTGCTCCCCCCCCTGCTCCTCGGAGCTGTGCTCCCCCCCCTGCTCCTCGGAGCTGTGCTCCCCCCCCTGCTCCTCGGAGCTGTGCTCCCCCCCCTGCTCCTCGGAGCTGTGCTCCCCCCCCTGCTCCTCGGAGCTGTGCTCCCCCCCCTGCTCCTCGGAGCTGTGCTCCCCCCCCTGCTCCTCGGAGCTGTGCTCCCCCCCCTGCTCCTCGGAGCTGTGCTCCCCCCCCTGCTCCTCGGAGCTGTGCTCCCCCCCCTGCTCCTCGGAGCTGTGCTCCCCCCCCTGCTCCTCGGAGCTGTGCTCCCCCCCCTGCTCCTCGGAGCTGTGCTCCCCCCCCTGCTCCTCGGAGCTGTGCTCCCCCCCCTGCTCCTCGGAGCTGTGCTCCCCCCCCTGCTCCTCGGAGCTGTGCTCCCCCCCCTGCTCCTCGGAGCTGTGCTCCCCCCCCTGCTCCTCGGAGCTGTGCTCCCCCCCCTGCTCCTCGGAGCTGTGCTCCCCCCCCTGCTCCTCGGAGCTGTGCTCCCCCCCCTGCTCCTCGGAGCTGTGCTCCCCCCCCTGCTCCTCGGAGCTGTGCTCCCCCCCCTGCTCCTCGGAGCTGTGCTCCCCCCCCTGCTCCTCGGAGCTGTGCTCCCCCCCCTGCTCCTCGGAGCTGTGCTCCCCCCCCTGCTCCTCGGAGCTGTGCTCCCCCCCCTGCTCCTCGGAGCTGTGCTCCCCCCCCTGCTCCTCGGAGCTGTGCTCCCCCCCCTGCTCCTCGGAGCTGTGCTCCCCCCCCTGCTCCTCGGAGCTGTGCTCCCCCCCCTGCTCCTCGGAGCTGTGCTCCCCCCCCTGCTCCTCGGAGCTGTGCTCCCCCCCCTGCTCCTCGGAGCTGTGCTCCCCCCCCTGCTCCTCGGAGCTGTGCTCCCCCCCCTGCTCCTCGGAGCTGTGCTCCCCCCCCTGCTCCTCGGAGCTGTGCTCCCCCCCCTGCTCCTCGGAGCTGTGCTCCCCCCCCTGCTCCTCGGAGCTGTGCTCCCCCCCCTGCTCCTCGGAGCTGTGCTCCCCCCCCTGCTCCTCGGAGCTGTGCTCCCCCCCCTGCTCCTCGGAGCTGTGCTCCCCCCCCTGCTCCTCGGAGCTGTGCTCCCCCCCCTGCTCCTCGGAGCTGTGCTCCCCCCCCTGCTCCTCGGAGCTGTGCTCCCCCCCCTGCTCCTCGGAGCTGTGCTCCCCCCCCTGCTCCTCGGAGCTGTGCTCCCCCCCCTGCTCCTCGGAGCTGTGCTCCCCCCCCTGCTCCTCGGAGCTGTGCTCCCCCCCCTGCTCCTCGGAGCTGTGCTCCCCCCCCTGCTCCTCGGAGCTGTGCTCCCCCCCCTGCTCCTCGGAGCTGTGCTCCCCCCCCTGCTCCTCGGAGCTGTGCTCCCCCCCCTGCTCCTCGGAGCTGTGCTCCCCCCCCTGCTCCTCGGAGCTGTGCTCCCCCCCCTGCTCCTCGGAGCTGTGCTCCCCCCCCTGCTCCTCGGAGCTGTGCTCCCCCCCCTGCTCCTCGGACCACAAATAGATAAACCCACTTGCTGTTGGTCTGAAATCATTTTAGTTTCTTGTAACCTTACAAATACTTTTAACTCTTCATTTTCCCATTCGTGTCCTAGGATTGCGAAGCGAGAGAAGTACAGCCGTAGACGCGCCTATAACGATGACGCCGACATCGACTACATCAACGAAAGGAATGCCAAATTCAACAAGAAAGCGGAGAGGTTTTATGGGAAATACACGGCCGAGATCAAACAGAACTTGGAGAGAGGGACGGCTGTGTAACCTCATTCCGCTCCTGCTTTGTAAATAGGAACTTCCTGCCGCTTGCATTGGATCAGCCATCATACTGACTGATGTGTGGACTGTGGTCTGTGTGTATCGGTGAGCTCATGCTTTTAGGGGATGCCTCTTTCTCTGCGTATACATAGATTGTTATATTTGCCAGGAAGTAAATCTGATGCAGCCGTCACATTTTAGGTGCCCGCTGTTCTATGTTTGTATCGACTTCAAAATGTACAAAACTTTGATTCTCACGAATTCTGCCCGGGAAGCTGGCTCCATGTTGTTTGGCCAGCTCGATTGTGATTGGCTGTGAAACCGGCCTCCCAGCCAATAAGCATCGAGCCGGCCAATCAGGAAGCCAGGAGGTGGGTCATTATCGTCGCCCGGCTTTCCGATTGCACAGGAAGCTGGCTCCATGTTCCCTTACGGCACTGCCGGTCAGAGAAAGTCTTCCTCTGATCGGAAGTTCCAGTATCGGAGCATTTGGATGAGTACTTGGTATCGGTGTATCCATAGTAAGTATAGTGGGTGGCCACATTGGAGGGGGTGAGTTCCATTTTCCCAATTTCACTTGGGAAAGTAGAATGACCCTTTCAGGTAAATTGAATGGATGTGATGACTTTAACACAGTTGCACTGTTTGCCGGATACCATAAGCAATTAATAAAACTCCTTTTATTGACTATCATGCTGCAGCCCTAACAAAGCAAAACTTCGTTCCAGTTTGGTTAAAAATAGCAACACAAACCGCAGCGACGTGCAATTTTCCATTGGCAGCGATGATCCGTGCTGTCCTATTTCTCATGCGATCCCAGATTTCCCTGGCAGAAGTATTGTCTTCATTTGGCTCCGGGAAGCCGCGGAGTGACATGAGCTTGTTGGCGTTACACAAGGGCGAGCTCTGAGCCAGATCTGTGGTTTATGGGAGCTCCCCGGCCTGGTGGGGGAGAGACTTATGGCACAGCCGCTTGTCCCTCAGATGACGGGCCGAGTGTTCATGGAAGCACGTGCCATCAATATTCATACTTTATCCATGTCGTGCTAAAGCAGGGGTAGCCAAACTCCGGCCCCCCAGCTCTGGTGGAACTACAAATCATATGAGGCATTGCAAAATTATTACAGCCACAGACATGACTCCCAAAGAGAGAGGCATCATGGGATTTGTAGTTTCACCACAGCTGGAGGACCGGAGTTTGGCTACCCCTGTGCTAAACCAACATCTGTGCGGGAAATGTGCATCTCCTTCCTGAATCGGATCGCCATTCCAGACGGCTAATGAACTGCAGAAGAGGGATTTATTGGACCAGATAGAGAGGAGCAGAACTACGTGTCCTCTTGGATCTTCATATGTGTGACTGCCACGTTTCTAGCTGTGTGGATCTGTATTTGTATCCTTCCAAACCCGTCCCGGGCGATGTAGATCTCTTTACATTTGTAGAAGCATCGCTCTGAGCAAACCATGTGACCTATTGTTCCCAGATGGTGGATAAGCTGCTACAACCATGCAGATCGGCCGAGGTCTGGGGCTCCCGAAGCCATGATGGAGAGCCCCGGGAGGAGGTGGGGACGCAGCCTTTTACTACGCTGGTCTATGCCAGAGATCAGCCGATCCAATATAAATTCCTCCACCGAGTCAACTTAACTCCGGCCAAACCTGCTAGGATGAATCCCTCCCGGCCATCAACGTGTTGGAAGTGCTTCCAAGACCATGCACGTTTCTTGGGACTGCCCCAGCATTCAGTCCTGGTATCAAGGCTCACTACCATTCCAATCACCCTGGAACCGAACATCTGTCTGGTGGAGGACCCGGCCACCACCGTGGTTGCCCTTTTGGACCTGATATTTTTTTTACGCTAGGTCAGTTATTTTAAACTGGAAGAAACCTCGCCCACCTACAATGCACGAGCCCACCTACTAATCAGTTCATCACTCTATCAATCAGTTCATCACTCTATCAATCAGTTCATCACTCTATCAATCAGTTCATCACTCTATCAATCAGTTCATCACTCTATCAATCAGTTCATCACTCTATCAATCAGTTCATCACTCTATCA
>NW_017307535.1:47296-50994 GCF_000935625.1 Nanorana parkeri | reverse complement strand
CACCATCCCCCCTACTAATCAGTTCATCACTCTATCAATCAGTTCATCACTCTATCAATCAGTTCATCACTCTATCAATCAGTTCATCACTCTATCAATCAGTTCATCACTCTATCAATCAGTTCATCACTCTATCAATCAGTTCATCACTCTATCAGTTCATCACTCTATCTACCGTATATAAAGCTACTTCTGCAAGCGGCAGTAAGCCATCTAAATTCAGTAGAGGAGGAGTAGGGAACCTTGGCACTCCACCACAGATGTGGTCAAGCTAATCCCATTATATACCGCGTTTCCCCGAAAATAAGACAGTCTTATATTATTTTTGGCTCAAAAAAACACACCGGGTCTTATTTCCGGGGTAGGTCTTATTTTTTTTTTTAATGTACAACAACCCAAAGTTAATGCAAATCCAAATAAAAAAATCAAAAATGGCAAAGTTAAAGGAGTGATCCAGCCCCTCCCCTGTCACGGCAGAGAGCCGTGACAGGATCGAGAGGTGAGTGAACGCCCGTATGTGTTCACTCACCTCCCGATCTACTGACACTATGAGGTGAGTGAAAAGCACCCCCCTCATAGTTCTCCTTTAAGAATAGTGTGATCAGGGGGTGCCGTACCTTTCCAAGTGCAATTTGGTAACCAGGATGAGCGAAGCGCACTTTCACTATGGATTCCTCAAAGGCGGAGTGCATTTGGTATCACTCCGCCTGTGACAGGAGCCGGCGCTATAGAGGAGGAATCAGCTCATGCGGCTCTGCTCCCTCCGCTGTCGCCTCGCTTCCTCTAGCGCTGGCTTCGTTGGCACCTCTGATTCTCTCTCCCGCGGCTCTTCAAGTTCCTCCTTATGCCACCACCGGCCCTGGGAATGGTCACAACTAGGTCTTATTTTCGGGGAAACAGGGTATGTGCCTCTGGATGTCATGCCTGTGGCTGCCTTGTCTTGCAATGCCTTATGGGAGTTGTAGTACCTAATGTTGGAGTGCCAAGGTTGCCTGCAGTAGAGTTTGGGTGAGTTGGTTAGACTCCGAACATACCACAAGCTGTCTAAAGGCCACCAAGTACCAACATTGATCTTTGACTCCTCTGATGGCTTCATGTATCAATCCCCAGAGACCAGAACAGCCATGGATTCATACATAGGAACTGGACTTTCACCTGCACTTGGACCTCCTGTAGGACTTCTCCATTGAGAGAAGGGTGTCACGATTGTGTACAGCGTCCAGCGGGGAAATGTCGCAGTTGGATTGCTTCTACAGGTTTGCGACCTTTCATTTGTAATAGTGTATACATAAAAAAATAGGTTCTGGAGATGATGAAACCAACAGCTGCCTGAGGTGGTGCAGCACTGATCCCAGGAGCTTCCGGCATTCTGTTCCTACTACTGGGCATGTACCAGCACCACAGTGCACCCAATTCCTTCAACGTTCTCTATCAGACCCCCTTCACACTGGGACGGTTCGACGGCACGGATCCGCAGGCATGAAGGATCCCATACATTGCTATGGGGACTGTGCATGCGACCACGCGGGTCCACGTGACCCGAACTGCTCCCTGCACTATTTATTTTTCCTGCACTGCATACAGCTTTCAATGGAACCACACTGATCAGCGCGGTTTTAGTCGTTTTTAATTACGTTTCAGCGCAACGCAATAAAAAAAAACCTCCCTTGTGAGATCGGAGCGCTAAGCGTGCTGATCCGCTACCACCCTGGTGTGAATGGGCTCTAAGGGAGGAGTACTGTGACATCTTCAGTACTTCCTGTGACTCCAGCATCTGTGGTTAGGTAGAGCAATGCTGGTCCAGCTCCAGCAACAACAACTGATTAGACATTCGGACGAACCTACAAATCAAAGAAATTCGGCGGTTCGTCCGAATCCGAAATAACGAATTTATTACATGCCCGAATAATACTAAAACTATAATCGGGCAGACATACATTCGTTTGCAGAACGAGCGGCGGCCATATTGGTGTATAACAAGATACATTCAAAATTTAAAAAATGGCGGCGCAGAACACGTCAGCGGCCGGCGCTCGTTCTGCATTTTCGTTTTCATTTGTTTCGTCAGAAAACGCATTATTTTTTTTCAGTGCCCATGTCTACAGCTCATTCCAATAGTGAGCTACTGTCTGCTGAGCTACTGTCTGCTGATGACATCAAGCAATAGATCGGGCCTAAAAAGAAATTGTCTCCCAACGGATGCAGTTCAGGTTGCCATCCTCTCTGCTGCTGTCCCCTGAAGTCATTCCTTTTCGCCACTAGATGTCCTCAGTTTTCCAGGCTGAATGACACCCGGCATCAATCAACTCAGGAGACAGCATCTTGTAGGTGCAGGGGCGTCATGGACCCGCCCCCTGCAGGGACATCACCACACCCACCTGCATTTGCTTTCAATGATGCAGAAAGTGTCAGAGCAATGGCTATGCAAACAGCAAAGCTCATGCCCCCTGTAGAGCCAAGCTGTAGCTGTGACTCAGCAGGGGGTGTATTTGACCTGTGCAGAGAGGCTGCTGCTTCCACACAAAGGGCAAGGGTCTTGCAGCATGCGACAGGAGACAGGTTTTTCTACTCAAGATGCGGCTGCTTTCTAAAATGAGACTTTCAAAGATGAGAAAGCAGCTTTGGCTGCAACATTCTATATTATAGGTACTTATACAGTGCCGACAATTTACACAGTGCTTTTACATACTCCACATTCACGTCAGTCCCTGCCCTCCAAGGAGCTTACAATCTAAGGTCCCTATCTCACATACATACAGGGCCTTTTTAGACAGGAGCCAATTACCCTTCCAGCATGTCTTTGGAGGCTGGGAGGAAACTGGAGTACCTGGAGGAAACCTACACAAGCACAGGGAGAACATGCAAACTCCTTGCAGATAGTGTCCTGACCGGCATTCAAACCAGGAACCTCAGTGCCGCAAGGCAGAAGTGCTATCCACATTCGCCTTCAATCCAGAGCTGTCTCAATCAGTACTTCTTTCAGCCACTATATGTACTCAGTCTGACAACCAGCATCATTCATCTGCACTTCCACTGAGCCCAGGCTGTCATGAACCTGCCCCAGCCTGTGACTGGACAGTGAAAAGATAAGCAGCACGGTGATAAGCTGTCGCTCTGCTTCCTCCTATTAGAATGCACGAGTGTTTGGGAACTCCCAGATACTGGATGGCCATTAATACAGGTTGGGGTACACGGATTCCTAGACTGAAACCTAAAATCTCGAGCAGGTAGGTCCAAGTTCTTGATTTAGTATTCAGTCTAGGTTGGAGTGTCCCTTTAATCTTTTCACCCCGGACAAGATCGATGATTGACGATCTTCAACGATGAAAACATCAACAAAGACATTTTTTTTTTTTTTTATTGGTCCGCAATGATTTATTCTGCAGATTAAAAAAACCTTCTTCTGCCCCGAGGTCGTATCGCAAGCTGAGGCACATTGACCAAAGTCACTTCTGGAACTTTGATGTAAAATAAAGATGATCTGCTGTGATTCCTGGAGTCATTAGAGCTCGGTATAACCCCCGTCACCTGACCGCGCTGGTCGCACAGACAGGAACGCCGTTTTTATAGGTGCTCTGATGTTTGGCAGGGGAACAATACCGGGGAGGAAGGGGGTGGGGGAGTACGGCGACTCAGGATAATCCTCCTTCCAGCTAAGTATTGCCTTATGACTTTCCAGATTTAAGGAATAACTTTAC
>NW_017307535.1:38219-47255 GCF_000935625.1 Nanorana parkeri | reverse complement strand
TCAAAAAACATTTAAATCTACAGAACCTATGGTCCTCCAGATGTTTGCCGGGCCAGCGGGAGTTGAAAATGCCCTGACACCAGTGTGAAAAAACAACCCCCCTGGCTCGGTGGTGGGTGGGTATAAAAAGTGCCCCAGGGATAGTGGTCTGTGGTATTGCTTGTGGCCAGTAAGGCCACATCAATGGTGTCAGCAGAAGGAACAGTGTCCCATCGTTGGTGCTAGTGGGAGGGATAGTGTCCCATCGTTGGTGCTAGTGGGAGGAATAGTGTCCCATCGTTGGTGCTAGTGGGAGGAATAGTGTCCCATCGTTGGTGCTAGTGGGAGGAATAGTGTCCCATCGTTGGTGCTAGTGGGAGGAATAGTGTCCCATCGTTGGTGCTAGTGGGAGGAATAGTGTCCCATCGTTGGTGCTAGTGGGAGGAATAGTGTCCCATCGTTGGTGCTAGTGGGAGGAATAGTGTCCCATCAATGGTGTCAGTAGAAATAACAGTGTCTCATCCAGGGCCGTAACTACAGATCAAAGGGCCCCATAGTAAAAATCTGATAGGGCTCCCCCTTGATGATCCCTCTCTGAGCTGTGAGTAATGATGCCAAGTTTCCAAAGACTTCTCTTGTCCATCTTAAGTTGTCTCTATATTGTAGACTTTACAGGGGATAAGAGTTGTTATCAGCTGCAACCTAATGGGACCCCCTTCCATCCCCAGGCCCCATAGCAGCCGCCTGGGCTGCTATGCCTATAGTGACGTCACTGGTCCCATTGTTGGTGCTAGCGGGAGGAATAGCGCCCCATCAATGCTGTCAATGAAAGTAGCAGTGCCCCAATATGGGTGTCAAGGGGAGAAACAATCCATCATCTGTGTCATTGAGAGGAAGAGTGCCCCATTGTTATCGACAGGGGGAGCAAAAATGGCGCATCAATGGTGTCAGTGGCAGGAACAGTGCACCATTGTTGGTGTTAGTGGGAAGACTAGTGTCCCATTATTGGTGTCGGGAATGAATAGTGCCCCTTCAATAAATTGGGGGGGGATAGTACCCCATCGTTGCTGTTAGTGAGAAGAATAATGTCCCTTCAATGGTGTCGGTGAAAGGGAAGAAATATTGCCCCATCATTGGTGCCAGTGGCAGGAATTGTGCCCCATCAAAAGAGTCAGTGGGAGGAATAGTGCCCTATCAATGGTGCCCCTGGGAGGAATTAAGTGCATTATTAGGGTCATTAGGAGGAATAGTGTCCCATTGTTGGTGACAGTGAGAGGAAAGGAGCCCCATCAATGCTGTCAGTGGGAGGAATAGTGCCCGATCAATGCTGTCAGTGAGAGGAATAGTGCCCGATCAATGCTGTCAGTGAGAGGAATAGTGCCCGATCAATGCTGTCAGTGAGAGGAATAGTGCCCGATCAATGGTGTCAGTGGGAAGAATAGTGCCCGATCAATGGTGTCAGTGGGAGGAATAGTGCCCCATCAAAGGTGTCAGTGAGAGGAAAAGAGCCCCATCAATGGTGTCAGTGAGAGGAAAAGAGCCCCATCAAAGGTGTCAGTGAGAGGAAAAGAGCCCCATCAATGGTGTCAGTGAGAGGAAAAGAGCCCCATCAAAGGTGTCAGTGAGAGGAAAAGAGCCCCATCAATGGTGTCAGTGAGAGGAAAAGAGCCCCATCAAAGGTGTCAGTGAGAGGAAAAGAGCCCCATCAATGGTGTCAGTGAGAGGAAAAGAGCCCCATCAAAGGTGTCAGTGAGAGGAAAAGAGCCCCATCAATGGTGTCAGTGAGAGGAAAAGAGCCCCATCAAAGGTGTCAGTGAGAGGAAAAGAGCCCCATCAATGGTGTCAGTGAGAGGAAAAGAGCCCCATCAAAGGTGTCAGTGAGAGGAAAAGAGCCCCATCAATGGTGTCAGTGAGAGGAAAAGAGCCCCATCAAAGGTGTCAGTGAGAGGAAAAGAGCCCCATCAATGGTGTCAGTGAGAGGAAAAGAGCCCCATCAAAGGTGTCAGTGAGAGGAAAAGAGCCCCATCAATGGTGTCAGTGAGAGGAAAAGAGCCCCATCAAAGGTGTCAGTGAGAGGAAAAGAGCCCCATCAATGGTGTCAGTGAGAGGAAAAGAGCCCCATCAAAGGTGTCAGTGAGAGGAAAAGAGCCCCATCAATGGTGTCAGTGAGAGGAAAAGAGCCCCATCAAAGGTGTCAGTGAGAGGAAAAGAGCCCCATCAATGGTGTCAGTGAGAGGAAAAGAGCCCCATCAAAGGTGTCAGTGAGAGGAAAAGAGCCCCATCAATGGTGTCAGTGAGAGGAAAAGAGCCCCATCAAAGGTGTCAGTGAGAGGAAAAGAGCCCCATCAATGGTGTCAGTGAGAGGAAAAGAGCCCCATCAAAGGTGTCAGTGAGAGGAAAAGAGCCCCATCAATGGTGTCAGTGAGAGGAAAAGAGCCCCATCAAAGGTGTCAGTGAGAGGAAAAGAGCCCCATCAATGGTGTCAGTGAGAGGAAAAGAGCCCCATCAAAGGTGTCAGTGAGAGGAAAAGAGCCCCATCAATGGTGTCAGTGAGAGGAAAAGAGCCCCATCAAAGGTGTCAGTGAGAGGAAAAGAGCCCCATCAATGGTGTCAGTGAGAGGAAAAGAGCCCCATCAAAGGTGTCAGTGAGAGGAAAAGAGCCCCATCAATGGTGTCAGTGAGAGGAAAAGAGCCCCATCAAAGGTGTCAGTGAGAGGAAAAGAGCCCCATCAATGGTGTCAGTGAGAGGAAAAGAGCCCCATCAAAGGTGTCAGTGAGAGGAAAAGAGCCCCATCAATGGTGTCAGTGAGAGGAAAAGAGCCCCATCAAAGGTGTCAGTGAGAGGAAAAGAGCCCCATCAATGGTGTCAGTGAGAGGAAAAGAGCCCCATCAAAGGTGTCAGTGAGAGGAAAAGAGCCCCATCAATGGTGTCAGTGAGAGGAAAAGAGCCCCATCAAAGGTGTCAGTGAGAGGAAAAGAGCCCCATCAATGGTGTCAGTGAGAGGAAAAGAGCCCCATCAAAGGTGTCAGTGAGAGGAAAAGAGCCCCATCAATGGTGTCAGTGAGAGGAAAAGAGCCCCATCAAAGGTGTCAGTGAGAGGAAAAGAGCCCCATCAATGGTGTCAGTGAGAGGAAAAGAGCCCCATCAAAGGTGTCAGTGAGAGGAAAAGAGCCCCATCAATGGTGTCAGTGAGAGGAAAAGAGCCCCATCAAAGGTGTCAGTGAGAGGAAAAGAGCCCCATCAATGGTGTCAGTGAGAGGAAAAGAGCCCCATCAAAGGTGTCAGTGAGAGGAAAAGAGCCCCATCAATGGTGTCAGTGAGAGGAAAAGAGCCCCATCAAAGGTGTCAGTGAGAGGAAAAGAGCCCCATCAATGGTGTCAGTGAGAGGAAAAGAGCCCCATCAAAGGTGTCAGTGAGAGGAAAAGAGCCCCATCAATGGTGTCAGTGAGAGGAAAAGAGCCCCATCAAAGGTGTCAGTGAGAGGAAAAGAGCCCCATCAATGGTGTCAGTGAGAGGAAAAGAGCCCCATCAAAGGTGTCAGTGAGAGGAAAAGAGCCCCATCAATGGTGTCAGTGAGAGGAAAAGAGCCCCATCAAAGGTGTCAGTGAGAGGAAAAGAGCCCCATCAATGGTGTCAGTGAGAGGAAAAGAGCCCCATCAAAGGTGTCAGTGAGAGGAAAAGAGCCCCATCAATGGTGTCAGTGAGAGGAAAAGAGCCCCATCAAAGGTGTCAGTGAGAGGAAAAGAGCCCCATCAATGGTGTCAGTGAGAGGAAAAGAGCCCCATCAAAGGTGTCAGTGAGAGGAAAAGAGCCCCATCAATGGTGTCAGTGAGAGGAAAAGAGCCCCATCAAAGGTGTCAGTGAGAGGAAAAGAGCCCCATCAATGGTGTCAGTGAGAGGAAAAGAGCCCCATCAAAGGTGTCAGTGAGAGGAAAAGAGCCCCATCAATGGTGTCAGTGAGAGGAAAAGAGCCCCATCAAAGGTGTCAGTGAGAGGAAAAGAGCCCCATCAATGGTGTCAGTGAGAGGAAAAGAGCCCCATCAAAGGTGTCAGTGAGAGGAAAAGAGCCCCATCAATGGTGTCAGTGAGAGGAAAAGAGCCCCATCAAAGGTGTCAGTGAGAGGAAAAGAGCCCCATCAATGGTGTCAGTGAGAGGAAAAGAGCCCCATCAAAGGTGTCAGTGAGAGGAAAAGAGCCCCATCAATGGTGTCAGTGAGAGGAAAAGAGCCCCATCAAAGGTGTCAGTGAGAGGAAAAGAGCCCCATCAATGGTGTCAGTGAGAGGAAAAGAGCCCCATCAAAGGTGTCAGTGAGAGGAAAAGAGCCCCATCAATGGTGTCAGTGAGAGGAAAAGAGCCCCATCAAAGGTGTCAGTGAGAGGAAAAGAGCCCCATCAATGGTGTCAGTGAGAGGAAAAGAGCCCCATCAAAGGTGTCAGTGAGAGGAAAAGAGCCCCATCAATGGTGTCAGTGGGAAGAATAGTGCCCCATCATTGGTGTCAGTGAGAGGAATAGTGACCCATCAATGGTGTCAGTGGGAAGATTAGTGCCCCATCATTGGTGTCAGTGAGAGGAATAGTGCCCCATAAATGATGTCAGTGGGAAGAATAGTGCCCCATCAATGGTGTCAGTGGGAAGAATAGTGCCCCATCAATGGTGTCAGTGGGAAGAATAGTGCCCCATCAATGGTGTCAGTGGGAAGAATAGTGACCCATCAATGGTGTCAGTGGGAAGAATAGTGCCCCATCATTGGTGTCAGTGAGAGGAATAGTGCCCCATCATTGGTGTCAGTGAGAGGAATAGTGCCCCATCAATGGTGTCAGTGGGGGGAATAGTGCCCCATCATTGGTGTCAGTGAGAGGAATAGTGCCCCATCAATGGTGTCAGTGAGAGGAATAGTGCCCCATCAATGGTGTCAGTGGGGGGAATAGTGCAGATAAAGCAATGGGTCACATCTGGCCCTCGGGTCACAGTTTGGGGTTTTTGCGCACGTCATGCATTGATACATGCGCTGTGGTGCAGTGAGGGGCAGGTGTGTTTGTTTTGTCCATGTCTGTGCATTGGATTGCTATCGAGAATAATTGGCAATGCTCTGCAATGCGCGTACACCACACCTTGTACTGCGCTTCACTAACAAAGCAATCAGCATTCACCTCTCTGTGTTCAGACTGAAACGGTTTCTTGCATTTGATTACTGCTTTATAATATATATATCTATATACTGTATATACAGACACAATGCTTGAATAGCCCTAATATTCCATAACCAGCTCCAGGTTTCATGCTTCTCGCAGGTGTCGGGGTGGAAAATTGAGCTTGCCGTGTATGTGAGAGCTATAAAACATAATCCAGAGGTGGAAGTGAGTGAGACGGCCCAGTCTCCATGTTCTAAGCTCTTGTCCAGATGTGGTCCGGTGAAGACAGAGATCTCCCAGCACGCAGGCTCCAATTACAGCACTTATGCCGCTCTGAGACCCCATTCACATCGCGTGACTTCTTCCTATTGGGCTGTATGCAATCAGGAGCAATATCGCTCAAAATCGCTCTAAAATGGGTCATGTAGGAGCGACAAGCTACCAGCGATGAGCTACAAGCGATATTGAGCGATATTGAGCGACGAGATGTGAACAGCTACATTGAAATGTATTGGTGAAGCTACATAGAGCGATATAGCGCGGAAATATGAGCGATATCGCTGCAAAAATCGCTCCATAAATCGCTCAGTGTGAATGGGGCCAAGCGCGCCGGGCCGAGGTCACTGAGGTCGTCGTTACCGTTTAAGAGTCAAAGATTTTCACAATCAGGCGAATGGCCATTTATTACATATTACACCTCTTCAGGTCTAAATATATATAAAAGCACGACGCAAGATGCATTTATAGTGAGTTATAAAGGGAGGAGTGTCCAGATATCGCTCTGCATAGACCCGGTGCTGCGATATGTGCGGCAAATGGCAAAACCGTAACTCATATTAGGAAATATACTTGCGGCAAACCTAAAAATACAGTCATCTATCTCTTCTGGTTTGGTCCAATGATCTGTCTCCTCTGGTTTGGTCCAATGATCTGTCTCCTCTGGTTTGGTCTAGTGATCTGTCTCCTCTGGTTTTGCCCAATGATCTGCCTCCTCTGGTTTTGCCCAATGATCTGTCTCCTCTGATGTGGTCCAATGATCTGTCTCCTCTGATGTGGTCCAATGATCTGTCTCCTCTGGTTTGGTCCAATGATCTGTCTCCTCTGGTTTGGTCTAGTGATCTGTCTCCTCTGGTTTGGTCCAATGATCTGTCTCCTCTGGTTTGGTCCAATGATCTGTCTCCTCTGGTTTGGTCCAATGATTTGTCTTCTCTGGTTTGGTCCAATGATCTGTCTCTTCTGGTTTAGCTCTGTGATCTGTCCTCTCTGGTTTAGCCCAGTGATCTGTCTTCTCAGATCTGGTCCAGTCATCTGTCTTGTCTGGTTTAGCCCAGTGATTTGTCTCCTCTGGTTGGGTCCAGTGATTTGTCTCCTCTGGTTTAGCCCAGTGATTTGTCTCCTCTGGTTGGGCCCAGTGATTTGTCTCCTCTGGTTTAGCCCAGTGATTTGACTCCTCTGGTTGGGCCCAGTGATTTGACTCCTCTTGTTGGGTCTAATGATGTTTAGTCCCCTTTATGGAGACATCGGGGATCTTTAGGTGCCTAGTGTCTCTGCTGCATTAAATTAAGACAGACGTGAGACAGAAAGGACTTTAATTATCAATGTTTTCACCCGAGATTAACACAACCGTCTTTCCTTTCACGTGGAGTCTTTGTCTTTGATGAGGATCTTCTCCATCCTGGTCTAAGCATCAGGCTGACCCTCGGTGGTCTCTCTGCAGTGGTCCAGCACACTCCCGACTCAGACAGACCTAGAGCTCTCCATTCCACAGGTAGCATTGTCTGTGCTCATTACAGAGGCCTAGCTCTGACTCAACAGGGGGGGGGGTGTTGGACCTTGGCAGAGAGACCACTGCTTCCACACACATAGAGCAAGGGTCTTTGTCTGAGACGTGCTGGCAGGGGGGAAAGGCTTTCCTACTCAGGCTACTGAGGCAGATTTACAAAGAAAACCTTCTATAAGACTTTGCCCACCTTTTGCATTGATGAGCCTGGACTGTATTTCATATACAGGTATTCCTCACTTAACGACCGAGTTCAGTTCCTACGACCAGGTCGTTAAACTAATTGGTCGTTAAGTGAGGAACTCTATACAGTACTGTACATCGGGCAATGAAAATACTTACCGGGACCCGCAGTGAAGATCAGAGGACGTCGCACTGAGGCTGACACGCGAGGTCGGAGGTCGCTCGGCGGTCCGTCGTAAGTACGGTCACAAAGCAGGTAAGTCGGTAACCGAGGAATGTCTGTATTATAATAGAAATCCAATTGGGCTTTAACAAATATTGGAAATTATCTCTGAAACCCCGTCATGTTGCAGTTTATATGAGATTCGGGGGTTGGGTTCACATCTACATTACTGAAATACAAATAAATTCCTGAAAGTTTCTCTTTCTACCCATAATCCTGCGTTATTGTTTGCGCCGTATCGCCTTCGCCCCGGATCCCACAGTCACACCCAACTACCGGGGCTCCTCCTGTCATGTATGTATTTCTCCTTCTTTGTTACATTTTATATTCATGGTATTTCAGCCTTTGTCCCCCTCCAAACTGTCAAATGAGGACAAGTCCATTCATCCCGCCCCGAGCCTGCACCCAGCGCGGATTCTCAGGTATCAGGTTCCCGGCCGGGGCATTGTGTGACTGCAGGTTTCCCACTGACACACTTGTATGGTGTTCTATCACCCCGGCCCCGGGGAGTTTCCTTTCTCACCCCTCTGACATTTATTCTGGGATGTACACAATGCGTTATACGATTCTGTGTTCCAACGACCTCAAAACAATCGCACTTCCGAACTGCGGCTTGTTGCGTAATCGGGTTACTTGGCCTCGCACATCTTTCTACAATCATGGAATTCATGAATTTGTGAATGAATAAAGTTCATTTTGTATGTTGTATTTCCTCACTTCCTGTCAGGGGCATAACAAGAAATCACAGAGCCCCATAGCAACATTTTGTATGGGACCTTGCACATACCATAGACCCCGCACAGCCCACCTGACAACCTGCAGAACCCACTTGAGATCCCACACATACCATAGACCCCGCACAGCCCACCTGACACCCTGTAGAGCCCACCTGGGACCCTGCACATCCCACCTGAGATCCCGCACAGCCCACCTGACACCTTGCAGAGCCCACTTGAGACCCCGCACATATCATAGACCCCACACAGCCCACCTGATACCTTGCAGAGCCCACTTGAGACCCCACATAGCCCACCTGAGATCCCACACAGCTAGGGTTGCCACCTTTTCTTCAAGCCAAACCCGAACACTGTAGCACCTCGCGGCAATTTTTTTGTAAAGTGTACACGACGCATATATTTGGAGTTAATCACAACTTGCCAGTGTGCCGCAGGTCCCCAGATATATACTATATAAAGCAATATCCATATACTTTGCCGCACTCATTACCCGATATCCCAAAAGTAACGGGTGCTCGTAATGACTGCGGATGGCGCCGCTCACAACAGAACTCCAATACAGATGTCACCAGCACCACGATTCCATGTTAGTGTAAATTAGGGATGCACCGATACAAGAGGTGCACCGAAATGAAGATTTCAAAAACGAAACCGAAATTTAAAAAAATGTCAGACCGAAACCGAAGATGTTTTTTATTTGACCTTTTTCACATTTTTTTCAAATATTTTTTTTATAAACTTTTATATTTTTTTATATTTATTTTTATTTATTCATTCATTTTTTATTAAATATTTTTCTTCTTTACTTTACTTTTAGGGGCTTCGGGGAAATATTGGGGATCTAAACAGAACCCTGATATTTGCCTTTTAAAATTGAGAACAGAAAGTCCTCAGAGAACACAGAGTCCTCAATCTCTTTTTCTGTATCCCCTGTTATCAATGAACAGGAATCCTCTATACTGAGTGTTCCTGTTCATTCATAACATGAGGACAGCGTATG
>NW_017307535.1:37111-38057 GCF_000935625.1 Nanorana parkeri | reverse complement strand
GCGAGTCATGATGTCAACCCGCTTCCTGATTGGCTAGGAAGCCAGCTTCACTTTTTTCTAGGTAGCGTGGCTTCCTGACCAATCAGGAGGCCAGGACGTGAGTCATGACATACCACTGGCTTTCCTGATTGATTAGGAAGCCAGGATGCCTACCAGCAAGTGAAGTTGGCTTCCTTGCCAATCAGGAAGTTGGGCGGCACGTCACGACCCACCTCACAGCATCCTGATTGGTTAGGATGCCGACTTCACTTTTTTCTAGGCAGCTTGGCTTCCTGACTGAGCAGGCTGCCTAGCAACAAGTGAAACAGGCTTCCTAGCCAACCAGGAAGCGGGCCATAACCCACCACCCGGCTTCCTGATTGGGAAGGAAGTCGGCTGTATGCTCCCTTGGCACTGCCGGTCAAAGGGAAATCTCCCTCTGAACAGAAGTTCTGGTGTCGGGGAAGGTATCGGAACATTTGGACGAGTACAAGTGCCTGCCCAAATACCCAGTATCTGCACCGACATTAGTATCAGTATCAGTACATCTATAGCAGGGATCCCAACCTGAAAGAAGCACTTTCAGGGAGGTGTCCCTCTCATTTCCGGGAGATGCTCTCCCCCCCCCATCCACGGAGGAGAGGTTAGGGGGGGCTGGGAGAGAGCACCCCCCTGAAATGATGGCAGATAGCACAGGAAGCAATAGCTTCTTTGCTATCTGCAGGCTTTGTTTTTTTTTGTATTCAATTTCTGACAGTTGCAGTCGTCAGAATTAAAAAAAAAAAAGGCATACGATTGCATAGCTAGATTCCTATTGGCTATTGCACTTTGCAATAGCCAATAGGAAACTAGGTAATGCACCCGCCCACTGCTGCTTTCAATCAGCAGAAGAGGGCCTGATAGAAAAATTCAGGTCCCCCTCTGCTGATTGACAGCAGCAGTGGGCGGGTGCATTAGCTAGTTTGCT
>NW_017307535.1:29972-36697 GCF_000935625.1 Nanorana parkeri | reverse complement strand
TCTCCCAGAAAACAACAGTGACATGAGAGCCCCAGTGATTGGCTGGGGAACTGCACACACACACTCGCAGTGTCCCTCATTGGTTGTTCCACACTGGTTGTTCCCATAGACTCTCCATGGCGAGCTCCACAGGGTCTCAGGTGGGCTGCACACAACACCTGTCAGCCCTGATTCGCTGTCCGCCTGTATGTTTGCTGCCAGGCCCCACCTCCTCTGTCACCGGGCCCCACCTCCTCTTCCGTCACCGGGCCCAGCCTTCCTCCTCCACAGCTGCTGGCTGTCACTGACTCAGCAGCGGCTGTGAGGAGGAACGCGCCGCTGCACAGATCACTGACAGGTTGTTGGTGATCTAACAGCGACACATTCCTCCTCACACCTGCCAGTGACAGCCTGCAGCCTGAGATGCCATAGCGACCCAGGCGACCGGCCCGGTCGCCTGGGTCGCTATGGTTATTGTTACGCCACTGCTTTGAGCAGCTTTCTTAAAGCCTTAGAAACACCAGTTCAGCTCCAGTTTGGGAATCCTAAACATAGATCATAATGGGAGTGCTGCCTGTTACTTTTAAAAAGCATGGCCATTATGATCTGTGTTTAATATTTCTGAACTAAAGCTGAAGAATACTTTAAAGCAACCCTGTCTCAGAAATAAAAATGACCATAAATTCTATAACTGTAAAGAAGAAAGAATATACTTACCTCTCTCACCACATGAGCCCCCAAATGGTGCTCCAGTCCATAGAAATCCCGAGCTGAAGTCTCTTTGGTTCGGAGTAGAGGGCTGCAGGAAAGCTAAGTATAAGCATCTTTCTTCAGCATTTATGACCAGTTTTATTTTTGAGGCAGGGCCGCTTTAAAGCTGCTCAAAGCTTGCTGAAAGCGTTGCAAATGATTTTTAACAGCTTGCAATACATACTGATCATGCTGATACAAGTTGAAGTCCATGGTGATTACATTTTTATACTGGGGCAAGCAACTGTGAACAATGTCCGCACAGGCAGAGAGGCATAGCAACTGTTTTTGACAGAATCAACTTCAAGCAAACATAACTTAATTTGACATATAATCTCTGGCACTCTAATATCGCAGTCTCAACTGTGTAGCTGGAAACGCTTCGCATCATGCTCCAGGGATCAGGTTTTCAGCACCCAGTTAGGACATCAATGAGTTTCTTTCTTTTTGAAGACAAAGACAGGAGTATATCCTGATGCTCTCAGTGTGGAAATCAACGTTGCAAAAGTGCCATTTTTGGTTACGTAGCTTAAACTTCTAGGCTTCGTGTGAAAAAGATGTTGGGGCCCTTAAGGCTAAAGCTTGTCTTATTTGGGTACCAGGCAATAGGCCTGCCAGTCTTTCTCCCAGTACAGAGTATATAAGGACAGGTAGGTGTAGAAAAAAGAAAAAAGGGACTGTGTTATCTAGAGAGAGTCAGATAAAAGACAGCTCATGGATTGCAATGGCTGACTTGGGGGTGGAGCCCTCAAGACCAAGTCTGAGTGTTTAGAAGGTGCAAGCTGGGGCTTTTGGTCAATTACAACTGGGCAAACCCTAAATTTGCACTGATACAAAGAGGAGCAGGCCTTCCACTTTGTAACATTTAGGTTCTTTAGCGCAAAGGTTCTACTCATGACAAGTGCCACCTGTCACCACCTGTATACACCACACCACTACTCTCACCAACTCCAACCCCAACTGGTCCCTCAGGTCATTAAGGTGGATGTCAGCAATTGTGGACCTCCTCCCTGTAACGGCCGCCGCCGTCACCTGCGGGCAGGGGAGGAGGAAGCGGCAGCCAGCCGCTCCTTCGCTGGGCCGATTGCGTTCCAGGGTGGAGCGCACGCTCCTCACTTCCGGGTTTCGGGACCGCGTGCGTTCCACCGTGGAACGCGGAAGTGCGCCGAGAGCTCGCTCGGCTCCTCCTGGTAAACGGAGGCCTATTTAAACGGTCAGGTGAGACAGCATGGCGTTCCTGAATTGAGCAGAAACGCCTGCTGTCTCCTGGGACCCTCCACTTGCCTCCAGATCGTGCCCTCCAACATTGACCGGATCCGGACCCCTCCGAGGAACCCCTGCTTCTCCCATTGAGTCAGGTTTTCACAAACCGCAAGTACTGAGTGCTGTTGCACCCTCTTGTCATTCTGGACTGTTTAAGTATCGCCTGCATAGGCTTAAGCTGCTAGGGGGGATTTATACTCGCTTCAGAGGTACATATCTGTGGACTCCTGCAGTCATATTGGCCTTTATCATTTACCACCTCTCCTCAACCCTAGTTTGCGTAGTTGAACCTTTTCCGTTACCTTATTATTTAACCTGAGGCTGTGATGCGAGGAACCCTAACTCTCTGTTAAAACTGAGAGAGTGAAACCAGGGTTCCATACCTGAGAAGCCTCCGCAGCTGCGATCCACACTACTTCAGTCCATTCAGGCGTTACACTCCCTACCCGCCAGGCCATGCATTCACAGCCTAAGAAAGTACTTTCACTAAAGTTCAACTATATCAAAATGTTAAAGAAGGACTCTGGGGAAAAACAAAAAAACGTACCCTTGTAGTGGGGCTACCTTCATACCGCAAGGGTTAAGTGATCGTTTGGCTAGGGGGCTCAAATAAAGCAGTTTTACTTACCTGATCCAGTACCATGGTGGACATTGCTCACCTCTTCTCTCTGGCTATGGATTGTTCCTCGCTGTCCTCATGTCTGAGGCAGGTCAATGGACCTGTATAGGATGTGATGACTCCAGTGGGCCTTAGACCACCAGAGCCTAGGGGAGAAGAGGCCATATGCATAGTCTTAGTGCAATAGTCCATGGCTGTGGCTCAGTATGGCCTCAGCTGTTTATTCATTTTAAATATTGAAAATCAGTAAAGCAGGCGTGTCCCGAGGCCGGGTGTCACCCCGCCGTGTCGTCAACGCACGTGCGCGTGACATCACCTTGCGTGTGCGCGATGATGTCATCGCGCATGCGTGCCCATCTGATTGACGCCTCAGATTGACGACATCTTGGTGATTGACGCCGGCAGAGAGAGGAGGGGACGTTCACCCGGCGGGATGATGTATGCCGCCGGGTCCCCTCCTCTCTCCTGACACCGAGTGTCCGACTTTTTAGAGGAGGTGACACCAAAATAGCTGTCAGTCATTTTGGTGTCACCCCTGCAATGGTGGCACCCACGTGCGGGCCACACCCCCCTTGTGACGCCACTGCACTGCGACTATACATAATCCCAGCTCTTTTAACCAGTTTTAAACACAAGGAAGTTAGAACCTCTAGCAGGTTTTTCCTGCTGTCTTTGTACCAGCAATGGAGATTTCCATCAGCAGAACATGAGGTGAGTAGAAATTTCTCAGTCCCTCCAAAAAAAAAATGGGAGAGTGGGTTAGGACCTATCAGGTTTTTATTGCTGGCTGGGGAAATTTACATGAGCAAACAAAAAGAAAGGGGGTCATTTTCATAATGAGAACTAAGGATGTTCAGATACCAAGTACCGTACTCGGTACAAGTACAGATACTTTTCCAGCTCCAGGACTAGACTTGAGAAAAGTTCAAACGTTAGGAGGCAGCTGTCATTTATAAGGAGCACACGGAGCTCCTGGGATTTGTACATCCCCATTTTAATGCATTATTTAAAAAAATAAATATATATATATATATATAAAGGGATGCACTGATACAATTTTTCCAAGTACGAGTACTGATACTTGTCCAAGTCCTCACAGATACAAGTACTGATACATTTTTGTTTATTGTCATGTGACAGTTTTTCTAAGACAATACAGACTAATGATTTCAGGACAGTGGTGGAGCGCCAAAGCTAAGTCCGAGCTACAACCGCTGCAACCCTGATAGTTCTCGTGAAAATGCCAAATATCGGCACCTGTATCTGGTATCTCATCCCTAATGAGAATCCCAACAGCAGCAAATATCTTAAAAAGCTATTACTTTGCTCACTCTATCCAAAAGTTAACAAAAAAGGTTTTCTCGTGTCCTGACGTTCTCCTCACTAATCAGTAGACATGTGCGATTCGTTTCGGAAAAGGTCCGCTTTTCGGACGAACTTTTGGAAATTCGTACAGTCGAATGCATACTCATTCACACAACCCATACTCATCGCACAAAAGAATAGATCCTGCTGCATTTTTTTGCACCGCAATGCTCATCTCATGCCACAGGGCGCTGTAATGCTGCTGCCTTCTGGAGATGTGTTGGGGTGTCATTCAAAAATGAACAGCACTGCAAAGCAATATAACATGCTTTGTGCTCTACCATGAATTATAACAAAGCGCGGATTGTACTGGGTGCTGACGCAGCGTGATAGTGTGATGGAGCCCCTAGGGAAATAAGGGGGTAAAAAAAAACTCATCCTACATTAAACCGAAATAAAAAAGCACAACAACAGTAAACAGCAACATATTATCCGTAAGAGGCCGTTCTGTTATGTACACTGAAGAGGATCGAGTAGACTTTCATTCTAATTAATTATGTTGTGGATAAAAAGGGAGATGTAAATTCACAAAATTAAATTGAGATGGCGCACTTCTTGTGGATCAGCTAGTAAATGGATGACAGAATCTGAGTATAATTAGTTCATGGTTAAAATCTAATTAAGTTATGTTTTTATTATGTCCCCAGGATGTGGAATGGATTTTTCCTTAACGTTATTTCTGCAGACACTTCCTGCTTTATGAAGTAAGATGGAGAACAAAACGCAGCTTCCTGCAGAAGCAAATCAGTAAGCGTCACTGATCTACGGGTTCCAAAGAATGATAGAAGCTGATTACACATCACCATTATTTGAATAACTTATACAAATAATACATTAATCTATCTATCTATCTATCTATCTATCTATCTATCTTACCCGGGCACAGGATTCCAAAACCGGACTGTCCGGGTCATGCCCGTACGGGTGGCAACCCTACACTCAGCCCACCTGAGAGTGACCCTGCAGAGCCCACCATAGACTCTCTCCGCCTCCTTGTCTGCCGCCACCAGGCCCTGGTCTCCTCTACCGCAGCTACTGGCTGTCACTAACTCAGCAGCAGCTTTTAGGAGGAACGTGCCGCTGCACAGATGACAGGTTGTCAGTGATTTGGACAGCAGCACATTCCTCATTACAGCCGCCAGTGACAGCCCAGCAGCCTGCGATGCCATAGTGACCCAGGCGGCCTATACGGGATCATGGGGACCCCTTTGTTCCCCCAGGCCCCATAACGGCCCCCTGGGTTTAATCTTCACTCTAATCCTATAAATGAATTACATTCGTCCTTGGAAAGAAAATATACTAAGTAGGGATACCAGTTTTTCGGTATCAAGTACAAGTACCGTTTTTTTGGGGGGTATTCCCCGATATCGAATACCGAGATCAGAAGTCGCATTAAGGAAGCCGGGCGGCATGTAATGACTTGCCATCCAGCATCCTGATTACTCGGGAAGCCGTCTCCATGCTCCCTCGTCACCTGGTGATGAGGAAGCATGGAGCCGTCTTCCCGGCCAATCAGGAAGCCGGGCAGAATGTAATGACTAGGCTTCCTGATACCGGGATCGGGATAAGCATTGTGAGCATTTGGGCGAGTACGAGTATCGGTATCGGTGGATCCCTAATACTAACATTCACATTCGTTTTTTCCCCTACTCACACAGAACAAATGTACATGCAGTTTCTTTTTTTTTTATAACAACCCCCACCCCCCCAAGCGATTCTCTTTACTGCAGATTGAATTTAATGACAGGCAGATCCTGAAATGATGAATTGTCACCTTGGTTTTTGATGGTTTTAAACCCTAATTCCATAAATAAGCGCGTGCCGTCTATCAAAGCCTCGTGACGCCGCTCGTGCCCCCGGAATCAAAGGATCTGCTTGTGTTTACCATTCTGCCACCGACAGATGTTATTGAAAATCCCCTTTACCATCAACCCCGCGCTGAGGAAAAATGCTAATAGAACGTCGGGCCGTTCTGATTTACTCCGCGCGGCCAGAATAAAGTTTTCCTGTCAAACTTCCTGAACTTGATGAATATGCATGCCGTCAGCGCAGAGAAAATAAAGCCAAATTCACTTCAATCAAGCCACGTTCGCCCCGAGACGCATGTATACATTTCCTATGCAGATGGAAATTTCCAGGGCGTAGCGGCACGGCCCGTCAGATTCCAGAAGAGCTGGAGATTCATTTATCTTCTCCAGAATACGGGAAACGTTAAATAAGTCGGCGGATCAGAGAGGGCAAAATGTTTATTGGGAGAGCGCCCGGTCCTGAGACGACGTCATACTGAGGACTGACGGGGAGAAAACCCATCCAGGGCAAATCCAGCTGCAATTTGTATTGCACAAGGTGGGCAGTGTTGTTCTGTTATTTCTTATTGTAGATAAATTATAAATCTATCGCTGCAATTGTTACATTGTTATTAGTCTGTAGACTGAATTCAGCATTTCATATACCAAGGGGCCCATTTATACAGTAAACAGATGGGCGAATGCCATTCACACTGCGTCACCACCACTGGATGGCGCCAATGAGCACTGCAAATTCCTGTGCTCCTTAGCTCCATCTAGAGGCGGTAGCTATACAATGGGTGGAAGATTCATTCTCTCTCTCTCCCATTCTCTCCCTCACTTTCTCTCTCTCTCTCCCTCACTTTCTCTCTCTCTCTCCCTCACTTTCTCTCTCCCCCTCTTTCTCTCTCCCTCTTCCCTTTCTTTCTCTCCCCCTCTCTCCTCCATCTCCCTCCCCCTCT
>NW_017307535.1:7875-29725 GCF_000935625.1 Nanorana parkeri | reverse complement strand
TCTCTCTCCCCCCTACTCCTTCTCCCTCCCTCTCTCTCTCCCCCCAGGGTTGCCATCTTTTCTTCCACCGAAACCCGAACACTTTAGCGACCCACGGAATTTTTTTTTGGGAGAATGCGTCATGACTTATTCATATGTACATATAACAGTTGAGAGGGGGCCAGTAGCCCTTATCTTAATTATGGTTGCCCCTGTCTGCCTGACATTTTGTGTCCGGGTTTCTGCTGCTATGAAACCCGGACACAGCATTCAAAACCCGGACTGTTCAGGTGAATCCTGGACAGGTGGCAACACTACTCCCCCCGCTCTCTCCCTCCTACTCCACCTCCCCCTCTCTCTCCCCCCTCCGACCTCCTCCATGTGTTATCAATATCCTCCTCCATGGTACGCTGTGTCTGTCTAACACACAGCCAAGCTTTTTCCATTCCGCCGGAGTCACAGAGCTGACGCTCCGTCCTCCTCCTGTGTGGTCCTGATTCATACGGCCCCCGTTGTCTGGATGCGCCCCGGTGGAATGCGCCGTTTTTCCGTCTGATTTCCAGGGCCCGTCCCCGGGTTTTCCCAATCTCAGGGCCGGTTCGGGAGACCCTGTGTGTTCCTGCTCACCTCAATCAATTCTTAAAGGACACCTAATGACTTTCAGTGACTTCACGCAGAAGAGAAAAATCCAAATATGGGAGCTGTTCTATCTGCCAAAGGATTTGTAGTTCTGACTGTACATCCAGTCCTGAGATTTGCACAGCCCTGCCACACAGCACAGTTCAGTAACACTAGGGCTTGTCCCTTGCAGCCTATGACTGTAGAGTGAAAAGAGAAAGCTCTGTTACTCTGCTCTCTCCTCCTATCAACATTCCTGGTTAGCACATGAGCACTGCAGCAGAGCTTGCTGGCTCCTTGTTTCCAATACATTTCTGAATTTAGGACTTTGGAGAGGACAATGGAGGTAACAGCCATTGACCGCTTGTTAATACCTGTTGCCAACGCATCAATGTGCGTTTTGATGCATTGCCATTGGCTTCTATGGGCTTCAATTGGCGCACCAGAAGCATCTTTCTTTTGCCGCTACGACAATAATTTTTTGTGTCCCACTATCGTTATTACAGCGAACCTGGTCACATTTCAGCGCGTCATCAATGTGCGCCTTAAACTGCAACAGCGCAAATGTGTCCTGTGCGTTTTATAGGAAATATGGCGGCCGGATTTGATGGCCAAAGTTTTGCCTTTGTTTCCGCCACTAGATGGCGCCGAAGAGCTCAGGGAGTTCTTATGCTCCTCAGCTCCACCTAGTGGCAGGCGGCAGCAACGGCGTGAGGATGGCATTCATTCAGCGTATCGCCGGGCAGAAGTTTTCTCTAAAAAGGGTATAAAATTCATTTCAGTACAGCGCTGCATGACGGAATAAATGTCAGTCAAAGTACCGCAGCGCTCAATACTGAAAAATGGCCTGGATGGGAAGGGGGTTTAACACCGCGGATGTCAACTGGTTAAGCGACCCCAGCGTCAGACGGTGTCTCTCCCCTCTTTCCCCCAACGTCAGTCGGTGTCTCCCCCCCCCCTGCGTCGGTCAGTGTCTCTCTCCTGTTCTCATCCCTCCCCCCAGCGTCGGTCAGTGTCTATCTCCTCTTCTCTCCCCCCCAGCGGTGATGGCGGTCCTGGCCGGGGACTCAGATCGCGACCCACACTGTTCACTTGCGTGACCCCATATGGGGTTGCGACCCACACTTTAAGAAGCACTGTTATAGATCATCCCCAAAGTGTGTTAGCACTACAGGACGCCTCTCCACCTTCTTTCCTCCATGACATAGGGCGGAGGTGTTCTGTAGCGCTCAGATTTACGTGCGAACCTCACGTGCTTTGTCCTAAATCTCAGTTACGGTCTCGCCGTCGCCTGCGTTCTGTAGAGACGCAGGAGGAACATATTCCGGGCAAGGCACAGACATGAGCCAATCGCGGTTTTTTCATTTCGTTGTTCCCCTTTAAATCATCCCGAATGAGTGACGGGCCGGGTAATGTAATGAGGACGGACAGTAATGGGCCATTAGCCATGTGTTAGTGAGTCTCCTGGCCGAGCCGGGCCCCCCCAGGGGTCATTTGTGTTAAAAGGATCCACCTGAATCATCTGTGCTCGTGATGGCGGCTTCCTCTTTATCTGAACGTCTTTTATCGTCTCGCTGATTGCCGGGCCGGTGATGCCCGCGGGGTCACATGTCGTTTATCTCAACGTTGACTCATCCTGACGGCTAATTAAAAAAAACACGGGCAAAAGTTTTATTACTTAAAGAGGAGCTCCGCGTCATTACACGGCGCCCAGCTTTCTGATTGGCCAGCTTCCCGACCAATCAGGAAACCAGGCAGCAAATCACTACCTGCTGCCCGGCTTCCTGATTGGCCGGGAAGCCGGCTCCATCCTCCCTCGTCACAAGTGATGAGGGAGGATGGAGCCGGCTTCCCGGCCAATCAGGAAGCCGGGCAGCGTGTAATGACTCGCTGCCTGGCTTCCTGATACCGGAAGCTCGGGTATTGGACCAGGCACCGGAGAATTTGGGCGAGTACGATTACTCTGCATTGGCACAGAAACCGATACTAGTATAGGTAACGGCGCATCCCTAATTGTAGCTTACCCGTCCTGCATTCGTTTTCTGGCTTCTTTTCTACTTTATTTTTACCTCGTGATCCTGCTGGTAACACACTTCCTGTCCCTGGGAGGCAACATTCACCTTACTGTACTGTATAGAGAAGCAGCGTTGTCACCCTAGGACAGGAAAGGGATGATCGATGATGATGATAATACAGGATTATAATACTACTATAATTATTATACAGGATTTATATAGCGCCAACAGTTTGCGCAGCGCTTTACAATATAAGGAAGACATTACAATCACAATACCATTCAAGACAAGACGGTAAGGAGGGCCCCGCCCCTGAGGGCTTACGATCTAAAAGGGATGAGCCACATGCTGGACAAATGCCAGTAGTGTTGCTGCCAGAAGATGGAGCGGAGGAGCACAGGAAATCGATCTGTGTGGATATTTGGGGTCCTCAAGTAAATCCAGATTGTTTACAGTCTAAAAATAAAAAGATTATTATTAATTTTTAAACGTCCTAACCTGCCCCGCTCGTGCCCACCGCTAGGCAGCGCGCACGAACGTGAAATCGGCTTTGAATGTAAACAGCCAGCGATGGCTGTTTACATACAAGCGTTCAGACGTCTGTAGAGACGCCCAATCGCTTGTAATATGCGCTGTGCCCGTACAAACTACAGTGTAGACAAGCTGCGGAGCGAAGTGGATATATACAGGTGAAACTCGAATAATTAGAATATCGTGCAAAAGTAATTGCAGTAAGTGCTGCAAAAGGGGCCCAAACCAAGTACTGAGTACATATGCATGCTTGTACTTTTCAGAGGTCCGATATTGTTCTATGTACAATCCTTGTTTTATTGATTGCATGTAATAATCTACTTTTTTGAGGTTGTGGATTTGGGGTTCTTGGGGTTTTCATGAGCTGTAAGCCATAATCACAATTATGACAAATCACGGCTTGAATTATCTTGCTTTGCATGTAATGAGTCTATCTCATATATTAGTTTCACCTTTTAAGTGGAATTAGTGAAATAAATGAACTTTGCACGATATTCTAATTATTCGAGTTTCACCTGTATATATATATATCTGCCTTGCGCTGATCTGTACGGCCACCAGATGGCAGTGCAGTCCCCTTGCTGTACAAATGAGAAGCGACATGGGGGGGCGGCGGAGTCGGAGGGGGACATGTAATGCTGTATGACATCTCTCTCGCAGAGGAAGCCAATCCCGAGCAGTATTTTCAGGGATCGGTTTCCAGGGATAATAATTAGAGCGGTTTTGTTTGCACACGGTGTACACTCGCGGCCTGGCGCGATCTGCGCGCTACCAGAAATAAGCTGTGATCGTTATTCGCCATGGTGCAGAAATGGATGATTCCATGCAGCGTTGGCGTGCTGAAATAAAACTCCATGGTACCACATGCACCACCTGCCGGGAAGCGCGTGAGGGCGCTATGGTTGCCACCTTTTCTTCAAGCGAAACCCGAACACTCTAGCGACAAGTGGACAATTTTTTGGGAGACGTGGCTTATTCATATGTGAATAGCGCCACCCATAAATATGTAAATTATATTAATTTTGGTTGCCCCTGTCTGCCTGAAATCTTGTGTCCGGGTTTCTGCTGCCATGAAACCCGGACACGGCATTCAAAAGCCGGATTGCCCAGGTGAATCCCGGACAGGTGGCAACCCTACGGGGCGCCATTCAACACCCCAACCCACTAGCGCACCGAGCACATCATAACTGCAGCATTTTAGACACAGCACACCAATGAGCATGAGAGGAAGAAGCAGCACATGGAGCCAATATCAGTTCATGTGCTGATAAGAAGCATGCTGATAGGAGGAGAATGCAGAATGACAGAGAGATGAGCTCACCACTGTGCTGCTTCTCTTTTTACTGGCTGGCTGGCTGGCTGGGGGGGGTGCAGGATGACCTGGGCTCAGAGGAAGTGGGTTGAATGATGCCGGCCATGAGACTGAGGACATCTAGTGGCAGAAACAAAGTCCTGCGGGTGAAATCTCTGGATGCTATTTTTATATTATTTGGAGTTCTGCATTGAATAGAAGTGACTGCGATATACAAATCCCCGACAGCCAATGAGGGGGAACATTGAGTGACATGACGCTGCGAGTGAATCACTGGTGAATGTTCTCCATCCAGCTCAGACAGGAAGCCGGAGCTCGGGGAGATGAGACGCTATCTGCGTTATTTTTCCTGTCTGTCCTCCATTATCCTGCGGAATGTTCTTCCTCTTCCAGGACTGTCAGCCTAAGCCGAGCCGGTCTGAGGGGTGTTTGTGTATGGGGTGATGGGGTGCACTGTGTGTACGGGGTGATGGGGTGCACTGTGTGTACGGGGTGATGGGGGTGCACTGTGTGTATGGGGGGCATTCCCGCTGGAGGTGAACGGTCAGAGTATTCCATATGAGAAGGAACGGTGGGAAATGATCAATGAAATCTTTATCGGTTTTTGCGATTGGACAATTCTTTAGGGTGAATCATGTCCCACGTTGCTAGGCGCTGTGCTAAGGAAACCCAGGGAAATGATTGGCCTGCCAACAAACGCAACCTAATGTGATGAAAATAGGACGTGTGACCCCCTTTATTGTTATGTGCCACAACGCGGGAACGTGGACTGGGGTGCGCCGGGGTGCCATTCAAAATGGCCGGGACTGCAGCACAGTAACACATGTAGTCAAAAAGTATAACAGTGTGTAACACGTACTACACGTAGTAACATAGTGACACGTTTTGTTGCCGGGTCCGGGTCCGGTACTCACAGATCCGTCACATATGTTGATCGCCGTCAGCGGCCCCTTTAATAGGACAGGAAGACCAGAACCTGGCAACAGATCTCATCAGTGCAGGATGACTTATAAACTAACATGCGCAGTGCAGCTCACAGCCGCCTCCATGCTTGGTGATCATTATTTTGCTGTGTTTGTCATGAGGCGTGACAGCACAGCTACATACATAGCAGACAATGACAGGTCCTCCTCCTGCTCCTATTATGGGATGACAGGTCACCATGTTCTAGATACAGGTCTTCTCTGACTGGACAGCGAAAGGAGAAGCGGCAGACTGTTAAGCTTCTCTTTCCATCACTCTGCTCTCTCCTCCTATCAGCATACTCTAGGCATTGCACAACTGATTGGCTCCTTGTGCTGCTTCTCCCTCCCCCAGACTGAGCTTTGCTGTAGCTGCTGGGGATACAAGATTGTATGAGGATTGTACAACCAGATTGTAATGAGATTCTCCTCTGATCCCGGGATTGCCCCAGCTTTGCACAGTACGTGTGGGGGGGGAGGGGATGTGACCTTGTTTCATGTTCCCCCTAAATATGGGTGTATAATAAAACATATCCTTTAAAGGTGTACTGCGCCTTTAAGTGTCAGCTCCTGTGACTACAACGCTCATGTACTTGCTGTAGCTTTGTACCGATCGCCGCGCTGCGTTGTCAGGCAGCCTCAGCGCACAGCTCAAGGACGTCCCTGATAATTGGCCCCCTCCCCCCCGGCAGGAGCTGGCCAGCGCAGCCCAAACAAAGCCAGCCATTGAAGCCATCTCCTTCTTCCTGCCATTGTCATGTCAGACCTCCCCGGTGTCATTCTTCTCACTATATTCTCCTCGCATTGTGTAACTCGCACCCCCTGTATCGTGAGCTCCAGCGTTCGTCGCCCTGCAAGCAAATCTCAGCAAGCCTGCCCTCCGATTGGCCCTCCCACTTCCCTCTCGCTGAAGTTGACACCTGAATGAATGCCAAGCCCCCCTCTGACTATATAAAGCGCAGACATCTCCAGGCGAGTTCACAATCCCAGGCAGGACGAAACAGTATCCAGGCACCATGCTCACCTCTCCCCTCCAGCGCTGCCTCTTCTACCTCTCCTGCGTCCTCTTCAAAAGCTGCTTGTCCTTCAAAAACGACGGCACGGAGGTCCTCTACTCCCATGTGGATAAACATCTGCTGCACGCCGCCAACAGCAGCTCCATCAACCAAGCCCGCAATGGGGGCAGGCACCCACTCAACTCGCCCGTGGACAGGACCAGTGAGTATCCCTTTTATTCTATTCCCTGTCGCCGGGGTTTTTTTTGGGGGGTCACGCTTTCGCCGCCGACCGGCTAAGCGATACGAGGTTTTCCATAGCCGTTCAGCCTATTTGTACGCGGCGGCATTTTTGGTCAACTTTTCCGGCTATTGATCACGTGCAGTAGAGTTATAGAAACGTAGAGGAGCGATGGCAGAAAAAGACCGAGGCGCTCCCTCAGGACCCGCCCCCTTTTTTTCTATTATCTTTGAACTTTTTCTTACGAGTTTGAGTCTCTGCCGCTTTATAACATTTGAGGTGATTTACAGATTTGGGTTCTTTGAACCTTTTTGAGTATAGACCTATCCTTACCTCAAGCATGTTTAAATCCACCCTCAAAGGTGACTTCACCTTACCTCCAAATTCATTCGACTCCTTACCTCTGCTGGAAGTTTGCTCCAGGTATCAACTACTCTTGCAGGAAAAGAACACTTTCTAAGGTTAGTTGTGAACTTTTCCTCCTGCTAGATTCAGATCAGGTCCCCGTGTTCTTGATCTCAGCTTCATATTGAATATCCTGCTCTCCTGAACCTGATCCTCACACTCAATGTATTAAGAGGCTTCAATCATGCTCCCCACCCCCCTTTCCCTTCTTTGCTCCAGACTGTACATATTAGGTACCTCTGGTCTCCCCGATATATGTTACCCTTGTATCATCTATGGTGCTGGACTCTGGACTCTCTCTTACTCTTGGTAGACCCTCAGAACTCTAATTTTTCGTAGATACTAGGTCATTCATGTTAGACCTTCAGGACTCTCTCTCGCGTTTCATAGGACACTGGGTCACTCATGTTAGACCTTCCGGACTCTCTCTCGCGTTTCATAGGACACTGGGTCACTCATGTTAGACCTTCCGGACTCTCTCTCGCGTTTCATAGGACACTGGGTCACTCATGTTAGACCTTTATTCCATTCTTGGTAGATTTTCAGGACAATTTGTCACTCATGTTAGACATTCAGCACACTATGCCACTTGTGGTAGACCTTCAGGATTCTCTCTTGCTCTTAGTAGACCTTTAGGACATTATGGAACTCTTGCTAGACCTTCTGCACGCTATGTTACACTTGCTAGACCTTCAGGACATCATATCTCTTTTGCTAGATGTTCAGCACTATGTCACTTGTGGTAGACTTAAGAACTTTCTCTCACTCTTGGTAGACCTTCAGCATATGATGCTACTCTTGATAGACCTTCAGGACACTATGTCCCTCATGGTAGACCTTCAGGACTCTCTGTCACTCTTGGTAGATCTTCAGGACACTCTCAGTCTTGGTAGACCTTCAGGACACTATGTTTAAAAATATATGACATCTCAGTTGAATCCCTAGGGACATTGGGACACTAAGCTCGTGTATTTATCCACATAGTGCCTTGAAGGACCTCCATGATACTATATATAAACATATGACACTTTTACTATGTGAAGACTGATAACTGTTGGCTTTAGGTGCTCCTCATTAGATTTCCACTTAATATCCCAAAGAGAGTGTTAATAGTTGGGGCAGAACAGTTGCTTAATAGTTAGCACTTCTGCCTTGCAGCACGGGGGTTCTTCGTTAGAATCTTGGCCAATCTTGGCCAGGAGACTAACTGTATGGAGTTTGCATGTTCTTCTTGTGCTTCTGTGGCTTTCCTCTGGTTTCCCTTCTCACTCCACAGACATGATGGTCGGATAATCAGCTGCCGTCTATATTGAGTCTAGTAGGATGTGTATGTAGTATGTATGTATGTAGTATGTATGTATGTAGTATGTATGCATGTATGGGATAGGGACCTTAGATTGTATGCTCCTTGAGGAACAGCATATAAAGCGCTGTGTAGATTGACAACACTATATAAATAACAGATTGTACAATTTCATATAAAGAGAGATTGAGTGAAAAATTGGTCAGGGACATTTCCAGGGACAAATCCTCAGACCCCGGGAGAACAGGGACAGATCCTCAGACCCCGGAGGGACAGTTACAGATCCTCAGACCCCGGAGGGACAGGGACAGATCCTCAGACCCCGGGAGAACAGGGACAGATCCTCAGACCCCGGAGGGACAGGGACAGATCCGCAGACCCCGGGAGAACAGGGACAGATCCTCAGGCCCCAGAGGGACAGTGACAGATCCTCAGACCCCGGAGGGACAGGGACAGATCCTCAGACCCCGGAGGGACAGGGACAGATCCTCAGACCCCGGGAGAACAGGGACAGATCCTCAGACCCCGGAGGGACAGGGACAGATCCTCAGACCCCGAAGGGACAGTTACAGATCCTCAGACCCCGGAGGGACAGGGACAGATCCTCAGACCCCGGGAGAACAGGGACAGATCCTCAGACCCCGGGAGAACAGGGACAGGGACAGATCCTCAGACCCCGGAGGGACAGGGACAGATCCTCAGACCCCGGGAGAACAGGGACAGGGACAGTTGGTAGGTGTGAGCACCATCAGTGATACATTGCACAGGCAGGTAGTAGGCAGGAAGTGCCCGCTTGTGTCAAAGGTCTACAGAGCTGCTATGAGAAATCTTCCATTTGGACTTGATGGACTAATGTCTTTATTCAACCTCAAATACTATGTAACTATGTAACTATGTGGTGGATGATATCTGTCAGTTTTTTAAAGCGGAGGAGTAGAATCCATCCACAGTGTTAAAACTGTCAAACATAAATCAAGGCAGCTGGACTTGCTTTATTTTTCTTGACCAGCTTTCTCATTCTGAATTGAGAAAGGTGGTCGGATGACCAGCGAAACGTCTTCAAGAAAAATAAAGCAAGTCCAGCTGCCTTGATTTATTTTTTTTACCATGACCTGGATGAAGGAGAACCTCAACCTGTCTGGTGAGGGGTCTTTCTGTGCATCTCATAATAGAAGTCACCAGCACTCCATGACGTGTGCGAGAAGTAAAGCACTTTTTATTCAATCGTCACATACGTCATACAGCCAACGTTTCCGGGGCCATACAGGGACCCTTCTTCTGGGGGACATACTGGTCACTAGGTCCCCCAGAAGAAGGGACCCTGCGTGGCCCCCCAAACGTTGGCTGTATGACGTATGTGACGATTGAATAAAAAGTGCTTTACTTCTCGCACACGTCATGGAGTGCTGGTGACTTCTATTATGGACTGCATCTGACACGCCGCCATCCGTGTTGTCACTTCAAGCACCAACCTCTTACTCAAGGTCTGTACGCTGCATGGAGTGCAGGTGATTTCTGTGCATCTGACACCAACCTGCATGCGTGTGATCGGCTGAGAACAATGAACCATTGACATTGTCTTCTGCTGCAGAAGAGCTTACAGTCTAATATCTGCACCTTACCACAACTATACATTAGGAATGATCCCACCACTAGGAGTCAGACCAGAGAGATTCCACGCACACACACTACATGAACACGCGGCTGTTCTCGGACGGCAAGGCGGCTCTGCTCACCGCTGACCAAGCTTGCCGGTCGTGTACAGAAGTGTGTCTGCAGCATTGTATGACACAACACGTGTACACCGTTCTGCACGCTACACTCCTTTCCTATTCACACCTTTTATACAAACAGACACCAGAAGGGCGATGATTGTTGTGCGATGATTGTTGTGCGACGATTGTTTTGCGATGATTGTTGTGCGACGATTGTTGTGCGACGATTGTTGTGCGATGATTGTTGTGCGACGATCGTTGTGCGATGATTGTTGTGCGACGATCGTTGTGCGATGATTGTTTTGCAATGATTGTTGTGCGATGATTGTTTTGCAATGATTGTTTTGCAATGATTGTTGTGCGATGATTGTTTTGCAATGATTGTTGTGCGTTGATTGTTTTGCAATGATTGTTGTGCGTTGATTGTTTTGCAATGATTGTTGTGCGATGATTGTTTTGCAATGATTGTTGTGCAACGATTGTTGTGCGACGATTTTTGTGCGACGATTGTTGTGCGACGATTGTTTTGCGATGATTGTTTTGCGATGATTGTTGTGCGACGATTGTTGTGCGATGATTTTGCTTTAGGGTGAGTTTCAAAAATCCTTTTGCAGAGTCATAAATGTAACCCAGAAAACCTCCGGCGTCCCGCACCGCGCCGCGCACTCCAGCTGATACAATGTAGCCGTGTAAAGCCGGAACTGTTACAATGTATCCGCTGGCGGTATATAGCGACGCGTTTTATAGTCACAATGAGATCTAACGCACCCGGAGAAGGATCGGTGTGTTGTAAACATGACTCTTTTTATCAATGAGGTCTGACAATCGCAGTCACATGACTGAAAATAAAGATCCTTATCCCGGTGATAAAGCTTTGTGATCTGAGCTTAGTGTACCGACGTGATCCCGACGTGTTCTGTTGGGGGGTCAGCTCATCTACCGCAGCAGTGTGCGCAGTCAGCACCGTCTAGTTGTTTGTACGCATTGGCTTTCTAATCATCAGGGAGCATGACATCTGCTGATTGGAGAGCTCTAGCCCTGCAGAGAGGCCACTGCTTACACATAGACAGCAAGGGTCCTTCTCTACAGCATGTTACAAACTTACGATATTGAGCACCATTGAACAACTGAAAGTGGAATTGGACTTTAAGCTCCCTCAGGATTGCAGAGCTCTAGCTCTGACTCAGCAGGGGGTGTTGGACCTGTGCAGAGAGACCACTGCTTCCACGTAGACAGCAAGGGTCCTTCTCTGCGGCATGCTGGCAGGGGACAGGCTTTACTACTCAGGATGTGGATGCTTTAGAGAGTCAAACTGTGAGGCATTGAAGCCCCGGGCTTCATCTATGTTATGGATTGTGAGATCTCCTTGCCATAATTCCCGGCTCTGCTCCTGTCCACCTTTTCCTGGATGCCCCGCCCCTTCACCTTTATATGTTCTAGCTCCTCCTGGTACATTCTGGGTTCTGGGTACGCTGACCCTTTCATTATGTCACCAGGTAACATTGTACACAGAGGTAATAGCCGTGTTGTACAATTTGTATTGTTTATTGCTGTAGGTATGTGGGTCAGTTATGTGATTCCGTGCAACAAACACCTCGGTGCCCAAACTGCAGCCCGAGGGCCACATGTGGCCCCCAGGGTATTTGCTTTGTGGCCCTTTGTAGGCCCCAGTAGTATAAGTCATCTCCTGTAGTATGTCTGCAGTCTCTGACCATCTCCTGTAGTATGTCTGCAGTCTCTGACAATCTCCTGTAGTATGTCTGCAGCCTCTGACCATCTCCTGTAGTATGTCTGCAGTCTCTGACCATCTCCTGTAGCATGTCTGCAGTCTCTGACCATCTCGGTGAAATATTTTCTGTGCTGCTGACAAATGTTGGGCCCTCCCCTGAGTTGTATCATTCACCGTACGACAGGTAACCCAACACGGCCCCTCCTCCACTTCCCCAATTCTTCCCGTCTAATGTTCCGGAGAGGAGAACGGCTTCATTAAAAGTCACTGGAAAGATTCCCCGATCTCCCGGTGACACCGCCACGTCCTCTCCTATACAAGGCAACACAATAGAAACATTAGCCAGATGCCACACCCGGCCCGGATGAAGAGGCCTGACGGGCGATTGTATGAAGTCCTGACCTGACCTGCAGGAGCTGTGAGCCATTCGCATCGGTTCTTTCATCAGGCGGCTGCATTCCTTTTCTTTTTTCTGGGTGTTTCCCCTTTAAATTCACAAGGTGATCCTGCCAGTAACACAATTCCTGTCATAGGGTGACAACGCTGCTCCTCTATAGATACAGTACGGTGAGCGTTGTCACCCAGGAAAGGAACACCTCGCCCTCTCCTCTGCTTCATAACATACAGTGACCTGCGGATACTACAAGAGCCTGCACAAGCTAGGCAATAAACACTGAGGGCAAAGTTGAACATCTGCCTTGTTATTAAGGCACCACCACATTACATATTGCACATTCACATCAGTCCCTGCCCCCAGGAGCTTACAATCTAAGATCCCTATCTTACACACCAGGGCCCCCAGGAGCCAATTAACCTACCAGCAGGGGCGTCCCGAGGCCGGGTGTCACCCGGAGCAGATACCGGGTGACACTCCGCCGTGACATCACCGCACATGCGCAGTCATCCTTTTGATACCTGCCGGCGGCCATCTTGGTGATGGACGCCGGCAGAGAGAGGAGGGGACGTTCACCCGGTGGGATGAGGTATGCCGCCGGGCCCCGTCCTCTCTCTCCTGCAGCTGTCGGGCTCTCGGTCCCTGACCGAGCGCCCAACTTTTCAGAGGGGGGTGACACCAAAGTGACTCCGTCATTTTGGTGTCACCCCTCCAATGGTGTCACCCGGGTGCGGGCCGCACCCCCCTTGTGACGCCACTGCCTACCAGCATGTCTTTGGAGTGCAAGCAGCGGGGAAAACATGCAAACTCCATGCAGATGCTGTCCTGGCTGAACCTAGATTTGAACCAGCAACCCCAGTGCTACTGCGGGACAACGCAGGAAAAACCTGTGATGCTCTTGCGGCGCCATTGGTTGTTAACGGCACCCCAAACGCACCAGTGCCTTGGCCTGCATTGACGCTGCCGTCAATAAACCGCGTGAGGCTCACAGCGCAGACTGCTGTACGAGCTCCTTTGCCACATGTCGGGCTGTCCATTGGATAACGTGCATAGACTCCACGCGCGCCGCAGAGCCTAGCGCCTCTCCCGCCTCTGCCCCCTTTGATCGGCGGCGGTGCAGTTCGTCACACCTCCTTCCACTCTCAGCTGTCTTTGGCACTCGGGAAATGTGAAGTATCATCCGGACGCGAAATACTTTGTTTCTGTTCCAGCGTTTGTTTTCACTTCCTGGCGGAGCGCGTCTCCAGGCCCCGCGGCGCAAACACATCCCCGTTTTAATGAGAGCATCAAGGTGATCCGTCTGGCGGGAGGGGGGAATTCTGGGTCACGCTTGGCAGGGTGGCTGTAGCCCCGGGGATAGTCAGCACGCGGGTCTCTGACAGTTGTGAAATGTCGACTCGCAGCCAACATGATACAATGTTTAAAGCTGAACTCCGGTGTCCCCTTCAGTCTTCTATCTGACCTCCGTCCTTCCCTTCAGTCTTCTATCTTCTATCTGACCTCCATCCTTCCCTTCAGTCTTCTATCTGACCTCCGTCCTCCCCTTCAGTCTTGCACAGTTGTACCGGCTCCTCCCTCTCCCTCTGATGTCACTGCACACTGGGAGCTCCTCACAATGTGCATTAGAAGCTGAAGATTTAAAAAAAAAATGACATTGGCATGTTAAAGCTCATATGAAATTATTTTGCATTGGAGCCTGCACCAGTGGCGTCACAAGGGGGGTGCAGGGGGGTGTGGCCCACACCCGGGTACCACCATTGGAGGGGTGACTCCAAAATGAATGACAGTGAGTTTGGTGTCACCCCCTCTGAAAAGTCGGGCACTCGGTCATGGACAGAGAGCCCGACAGTGTCAGGAGAGAGGAGGGGAGCCGGCGGCATACCTCATCCCGCCGGGTGAACGTCCCCTCCTCTCCCTGCCGGCGTCCATCACCAAAATGGCTGCCGCCAGACGTCAAATTAGATGCCCGCGCATGCGCGATGACGTCACCTGGTCTCCGCTGCGGGTGACACCCGGCCTCGGGACACCCCTGGCCTGCAGCCACCAATATTTTGCACTGGAGCCTGCACTCGGGTTGCCACCTTTTCTCTAAGTAAAACCTGAACACTCTAGCATGCGTGCCAATTTTTTTTGGGGGGAGGATATAGAGGAGAGAGCGAGGAGAGGCAGCCAGGGGAGGGAGCAAGGAGACCAGCTATAGAAGACTACAAATCCCAGCAATACATTGGCATTTGGAATCTTTATGACATTTGAGACCCCGCTATGCTATGAGAGTGCTCTTCCTTATTTGAGGAACTCATTTTGAGACAGCCATGGGGGGAGACTTGGGGCCCATTAATGGTTTTGCTATGGGGCCCTCTCACATGATCTTTTCCCAAAACAAAACCAAGAGAAATATTCCCAGCTTCCTCCAGCAGCCTGAGAAGGATTACACATTTGTAGAAGGGAGATGGAAACCAGACCCATAGGGCGCTCCCACAAGATCAGAGCGCAGATTCCGGGATGTGACGAGGAGATGTTTTGACGTGACCCATTGTCATCGGCTGGTCGTCTCTTTCCGCTGGAGTAGGAAGCAGTCATCACTTTCATTATTACATAAAGGGCTCGTGGAATTCCGTCTCTGCCCGCTGCTTCTTTTGTTTTGGGATCCAGGGAGGGTTCTCAGGTTGCCTGTAAACATAATTAAGGTCATCACTTCCCAGATCGGACTAATAGAAGCTGCCCTGACCTAACAGCGAGGCCGCGTGAGCGCGTAGAACGGCCTGGCTCCTTTGCAGCTTCCTTTTTAGGCCTCATTCACACGGGAATCGGTCGGCACGTACAGCTCTGTGCTGCGTGCACGGCCGTATCGCTCAGCTCCCGGGAAGGACAGGTGCTGCGTGTGATTAGTACGCAGCCCCTGTCCTTTTCTATGGGACTACGCGGCCGTATGCCCCCCCCCTACGCTCACTTCAAGTGCAGGTCCGTACGGGTGCGTGTGTCCTGGCTCGGACGCAGAGAGGAACCATCCTGTCAGCGTACGAGTACGCTCACCCGCACAGACGCGCAGGGCAGGTAAGCGCAGGGCGGCGTATGGCCGCGTAGTCCCATAGAGAAGGACGGGGGCTGCGTACTAATCGCACGCAACACCTGTACTTCCGGGGAGCTGCCCGATACGGCCCTGCACGCAGCACAGAGCTGTGTGGGCAGGCTGATTCACATGTGAAAGAGCGCTTATAGTCATGAGGCATTATGGCAAAGAATCATGTAGCTGTTGGGGGGGGAAACCATAGAGCAGCGGTTCTCAACCTGTGTAACCTCAGGACCCGCTTTTGTCCTTGGTCAATAAGTCGCGACCCAAATCGCACTGCAATGGAATGCACGGCATTAGGGTACCGCGCATTCCGGTGTAGGCATACGAACTGTGGGTGGGAGGTGCATTTGGGGTACCATTCAATGAATGGCAACGCAACACACCTCCCACACCAGAATGCACAGTAGGTGCAATTGCGTGATACAGTTTAACACACTGTACTAGTGTGAATGGGCCCTCAAAAACACTGACATGCAGATACAATCTCACACACTCATAGACATTCTCACACACACACACACACACACAATACACACTCCCAACATTTTTGGAATTTTGTTAAATGTTTTGTAAGGCCCACCCAGTCTCCCCACCTAGAGTTCTAGTCTCCTAGAACTGGAGTGGATCCTTAGCCTGGGGTCCAGTGTGGGCTGCTGTGATGGAGCCAGACTATGATGACACTCCGGTACAGGCACCTCTATAGAACATGTTGCGGTACTTCGCTTTCCGGTGCAGGCGATCGAACTGTGGGTGGGAAGTGCGTTTGTGTTGCCATTACGGAAACTGGAGTGGAACCTCAACCTGGGGTCCAGTGTGGGCTGCTGTGCTGTGATGGAGCTCCATCCATATGTGTATTGCTTGTAAAGCTCCCATGCATGCCCGTAGAGGTGCCGGGAGCCAGAATGTGATGAGCTGTAAGCAATGAATGTATGGATGGAGATCCCTCGCGGCCACAGGCCCAGCCCACCCCACCTGAAACTGATACTCGGCACCAGACAGCATATTTCGAATGGCAGCTTGGCGTGAGAACTGACAGTGCTGCACTAGGGGGAAGCTGAGAAGCCTCTCATCTAGAAAAGTGGAAGGCATGCGGCGACCCACTGAACACGGGGTCACGACCCACTTTTGGGTCATGACCCACCAGTTGAGAAAGAAAGTCCATAGAGTATCACTTGAGTGAAAGCTCTGAGTCTTCTTGGGCTGTTGACATCCCATCCAAGATGGCGAAGCCCAGCAGAAGTCTCGGGACATTTGCATGTCTACACAGAGGCTTTTACAGAGATATTACATGCCTAAAACATGGTAAATGCACATATCTTATGGTAAAGTGAATGGTCTGGCAACAGGGTCTCTTTATATGTGTTTCGAGCCATCAAGTTGATATATTGGTCTCGCCTATTTCTGGAGTAATGGTGACAAGGTCAACCAGACTTAGGTCCTTCAACATCCTTTCTTGCTCTAGCATCACTCTAGAAATCCTCAGTAGTCAGTCTCCTCTTCCGAAAGGAAGGCCAATTAACAATTTAGGGGTGGGCATTTAAGGGGCCACATCCTACTTGGATCATATACGACTGTATTAGCAGTAAGCAGGGACAAATGCAACGCACAGCTGGTGACTCGTAGCACTGGAGAGTATGATAACCATAGACCTGATGGTAAAATTCTTTCTTATAACTTTCCATAAACAATCGTGGTTGGTTTGGCCGAGGGTAGATGTTTGGTCACCTTGCAGATACACTTGACCTTGTCTTGGGGCACAGTAAGGATGGTTCAGAAGAATTCAGTCCAAATGAATAGGTTCCAAGATCATACCTCAGAGAGAAGACTGTTTGAAAATGTCTCATTGGCACACATTCCATAGTTTGAATTTGATGGACTTTTTTCAACCTAATTATGTAACATGGAAGTTAAATGATCACCTAGATTTAGCCCACTCAGAAGCAATATTTTAGTTATCAATGGCACCTGATGGGTTGAGTCAGCCCCTGGCTTCTTATATGTCTTGGATGCTTCAGCACTGAGATCTCCCTGCCAAAATTCCTGACTCTACTCCTGACCACCTGGGAATTTTGAGTGTTCCCGCTCACCTTTGTGAATTCCAACTCCTCTCCATAATATAGAATGCATAAAAACCCAGTGAGGGTAGTAGGGACTGCTCAAAATGGGCAGAGCAGGTGTGTAGACTCAGTGCAGGCATAGCGGGAACCCTTCATAATGAGAACAGTAGGTTTACACACCCGGGAACTTAGTGCAGGGATAGTGGGAATCCTTCATAATGAGAACAGTAGGTGTACAGACCCGGGAACTTAGTGCAGGGACAGTGAGAAGCCTCCATAATGAGAACAGTAGGTGTACAGACCCGGGAACTTAGTGCAGGGATAGTTGAACCATTCATAATGAGAACAGTAGGTGTACAGACCCGGGAACTTAGTGCAGGTATAGTGGGAACCCTTCATAATGAGAACAGTAGGTGTAGAGACCAGGACCTTAGTGCAGGGATAGTGGGAACCTTTCATAATGAGAACAGTAGGTGTACACACCCGGGAACTCAGTGCAGGGATAGTGGGAACCCTTCATAATGAGAACAGTAGGTGTAGAGACCCGGGAACTCAGTGCAGGGATAGTGGGAACCCTTCATAATGAGAACAGGTGTAGAGACCTGGGAACTTAGTGCAGGGATAGTGAGAACCCTTCATAATGAGAACAGTAGGTGTACACACCCAGGACCTTATTGCAGGGATAGTGGGAACCCTTCATAATGAGAACAGTAGGTGTACACACCCGGGAACTCAGTGCAGGGATAGTGGGAACCCGTCATAATGAGAACAGTAGGTGTACACACCCGGGAACTTAGTGCAGGGATAGTGGGAACCCGTCATAATGAGAACAGTAGGTGTACACACCCGGGAACTTAGTGCAGGGATAGTGGGAACCCTTCATAATGAGAACAGTAGGTGTACACACCCGGGAACTTAGTGCAGGGATAGTGGGAACCCTTCATAATGAGAACAGTAGGTGTACACACCCGGGAACTCAGTGCAGGGACAGTGAGAACCCTTCATAATGAGAACAGTAGGTGTAGAGACCCGGGAACTCAGTGCAGGGATAGTGGGAACCCTTCATAATGAGAACAGTAGGTGTAGAGACCCGGGAACTCAGTGCAGGGATAGTGGGAACCCCTCATAATGGCCACAGCATGTGAACAGACCCAGGAACTCAGCACAGGTCTCGCCAACAGAGTCCCCTAGAGAAGAACCTGTTAGGGGGTTTAACTTTCCTGCATCTACCAAAAAATAGAAATGTAAAAATTGAGTGTGAATTTTGTCCTCTGGTGCGCTGTTACAGCTAGAGAGAATGGTTACACTAATTATTATTGTCGGAAGAATATCTTATAAGCATATAATAACGTCCATTTGTTTGATCTTTTTCTAGACCATAATCAAGTTGGGTGCCGGGAACTGAGGTCCACCAAGTATATTTCGGACGGCCAGTGCACTAGTTTGAGGCCAATAAAGGAACTGGTTTGTGCCGGAGAGTGCCTTCCTCTTCCCATTTTACCCAACTGGATCGGAGGTGGATACGGTCTCAAATACTGGAGCCGCAGGAGCACCCAGGAATGGCGTTGCGTCAACGACAAAACGCGGACCCAGCGCATACAGCTGCAGTGCTCCGACGGCACCAGCAGAACCTACAAAGTGACGGTGGTGACTTCCTGCAAGTGCAAAAGATACACCAGGCAACACAACGAGTCCAGCCACAACTACGAAGGCTCTGTCAAACCCATCCACCCCCACCATCACGGCCACCACAGCCGGGACAAAAAAAAACTCAGCAAAATCAGTAGGCTCATCTCCAGCTAGACGTGGGCCACCATAGACTGGACTTCATTGTAAACCCAGGGGGGCTTCGTCCCACCAGACTGAATTGGATATTTTTCTCCAATGGAACTCTTGGGTCGCTCTCTGACCGTTAAAGCTACGTTACTGATATACAGATTTTTATATATATTCTTTATTCTTTTTTGAAGGACTGAGATTTATTTTTGGGAATATCCGGGAACTCGGGAAAATCTGCCAAAGTCTTATGGCTAAAGCGTACCAATGTGTCAAATGAGCCTCCGCCCCGATCTTAAAAGGAGAACTATGGGGTCACTGTTTTTCCCCATAGTTCTCCTAAGGGTAACGGGAGGACACAAACTAGCGTCCTCCCGTTACCCTAAGCTCAGTATACCGCGAGCTACAGCTCCCTGTATACTGAGACGCCGCAGCCGGAGCGGATCCCGACGTAGATGACAGGATCCGCCCAGCTGCGTAAGTGACAGCTGGCTCTGCCTATCTAGAGGCAGAGCCAGCTGTACCCGCCCCTCCCCCGTCCGTTCCGCCAGTCAGCGCTGGCAGATCGGATCGGGGAGATGGGGAATCCAGCCGATCCCCCTGTCACGGCAGAGAGCTGTGACAGGATCGAGAGGTGAGCGAACGCCGGTATGTGTTCGCTCACCTCCCGATCTACTGAGCCGACCTGTGACAGTCTCATTGTCACAGGTCGGCTAGAACTATGAGGTGAGTGGAAATCACTCATCTCATAGTTCTCCTTTAAGCCTGTTTATCGATGCAACATAAGGGTGACGTTCAAAGTGCAGTCACACATAGTAACCAATCAGATGAGAGAATCTGAATAAGCAAAGTGACAGTTTCACTTGGCAAGGTATCCTGATACTTACCCCTCACATGTTCCCCACCATTCCGTTTGCCCATTGGAGCCCTAAGTCTAGTGATAAGCGACCTTCACCCCTCCCCTGCACTATCAGTCCTGGCGATTGGCCGAGCATTGCATCCTGGGGGGAAAAAAGGGAAGGTCACATGCTCCTCGATACCTGGAAGTACTGGGTATTTCCCAGGGTGCTGAGTTTACCAATATCAGGGAGTGTCAGAGGGTGGTTGGCCGTGTCATGTCAAGTGAACCCTAGATAGATAAAAGTAGTCACTCGCACGCCATGATATTAAAGGCAATGCTGTTTGTTGACTGAGATAAGACGCATCTCCTTAGCGACGTTTCGAGACCATGCGGCTGTTTGCCTGAGGACGGGGCCGCATGGTCTCGAAACGTCCCTAAGGAGATGTGTGTTATCTCAGTCAATAAACAGCATTGCCTTTAATATCATGGCGTGCGAGTGACTACTTTCATCCATCTACATTTCACGGAGGCATCCGTTGTCACCACCGCACCTACCCAGTTGGATTTGGGTTTTTGTCCGGTCAGGAGTGCAATGGGACAGGAGGATTAAATGTCAAATGAACCCGTCACTTTGCCCTGAATGGCAAAAACGTTTATTACGCCAGAACAATGGAAGAAGCCCGCTGATTGGTTACTGTGGATAGCTGCATTTTATAAAAATTGTACTTTGCCTTATTAAAGGGGACCTGTCACGAGGGAAATACATGCAATGTCATTGCACACCGCCCCTTCTGAAAGTGGTAGCTGCCTAGGCCATGAAGAGGGAGAATCGACACGACGGACAGGGAACTAGCGTTTTCTGAGAAAGTTGGCAGTTGACTACAGATACATTTGGGGTTTTATTGCATTTGATACGGGGCAAAGTGCAATGATGTGCGGTAATCCATAGAAGCCCGAGAGCAGCTATTGGTGTTCATAGGCAACAGTATATATATATATTTATATACCGTGAGGGGAATTTATCAACACTGGAGCAGCTGTGCACGGCAACCAATCAGCTTCTCTCTTTTATTTTCAAACCTTAACTGAACAATCTGAAGAGAGAAGCTGATTGGTTGCCATGCACAGCTGCTCCACTGTTGGTAAATTCCCCCCATTACATATATACTGCATTATTGAATTACATATCTGTACATTAATCCTGATTATTTAAGAGGACCTGTCAGACTAGAAGTGCCAAGTCATTGCAGTCTTATATTCAAAGATGTAATCTCTGTCATTCTCATCTCCCTGCTTCACTACTCATTGGAGTTGATGAATACAGCGAGTGTGTGTTCACTTAGCTTTGTAAATAAGGCAAAGCTGCCTTCACTCAAATCATCCGATCATGTGCTAGCAAATTTTGTTTTTAATTTCTCTTGCACATAATTGGTTGATTAGAGTGACCAAAGCTTCACCTGATTTACTGAGCCAAGTGCACAAACTCTTTGCAAAGTGAACAGTTTCTACTACTCCTTTAGTAAACCATCACCCCCATCATGTCACTGACTAAGGCTGCAGCTCAGCTGGTTGCATATTGCAGGCCATAAACTCACCAGGTAGTGCAGCAAGGATTTGAATGACCACTCAAGCCTTGCACCTTTAATAAAAGCAAATGGCAGCTTCCATATTTCGACCATGACAAGTCCTCTTTAACATGGAGCTGCCTGAATAAATAATTGTGTGCTCAGATGCACTCTCACCGCAAGCCTGATTCCACCTTTCAGATGTCTCTCACACGGGTATCCTGCAGGAAGAAGGGACCCTCCAAGCAGTAGGCCCCCTTTAGGGAGGGGCAAGAACGAATCCATTGCTCTTAATCTAACACAGCACTTTTATAGAAGAGTTGCATTGTCCCCTTATCG
>NW_017307535.1:6128-7818 GCF_000935625.1 Nanorana parkeri | reverse complement strand
TGATCCTTCGAATGTGTATTTTCAAAGTGTACAGAACATTATATATGACTCGCAGCAATTTTGTTTTTATGTATCAAAGTATTTTCTTACCGCCTGTAATTAGACCGCGCTCCGCCTCTTGTAGATAATGTAAAATAATTATGTAGTATTTGTGGTATATTTTTATTGTGATATTATTATTAGTACAGGACATGTGTTCACTGTTTATTAAAAATTTATATTGTGCAATCAGAACGTTGAATGTTTCCTCATTTGTTTATTAGGGTGGGGTCATCTTCCGGGCTAACAATCGTCTTTCCTCTTATGCCCTCTTATATTGGTGGTCAGTGTAAATGTCCCCGTTACATTGGTGGTCAGTGTAAATGTCCCCGTTACATTGGTGGTCAGTGTAAATGTCCCCGTTACATTGGTGGTCAGTGTAAATGTCCCCGTTACATTGGTGGTCAGTGTAAATGTCCCCGTTACATTGGTGGTCAGTGTAAATGGCCCCGTTACATTGATGGTCAGTGTGAGGGTGCCCACACACCTTACGATAATCGTACGATAATCGCGGGAAATCCCGCGTTCGTACGATTATCGTAAGGTGTGTGGAAGCCGTGCGACCTCTACTACTGTAAGGTCGCACGACTCTAAACTTACGAACATGTTCGAAAACCCGCCGAGCATCGTACGATGTTCGGCGGGTGTGTAGCATGTTTGTAAGATAAAAGCCGGACAGGCCGGTTTTAAAACATTAATGCACATGGACATACTTGGACCACGTTGATCTCTTTAACATGTGTATGTAAATATAAAATGTAGAAACCTATACAGTCCCTTTTTTTTATTCAACGTTGAGTAGGGCGGGGGCCAGCAATGGATCTATTGAGATCTACCTCTAAATTCCAGCCATGTGATGGGGAGATTGTGACCCCGCTGTGCTACCCCTTGCGTTCCACCACAGAATCTGATTCGCATAGAGCTACCAGCAGCCCCCAGTCCCCCATTCATCTCTCACCCTGTGTAGACACGGCTACCCAACACAGTGCTGTTTGCATTGGCTGCAACTGTACACACACATGTTGTTACGCACTATTGCATGACTAAGAAGCAGCTCCACTGATTGATGTTTATTGTGGACATTGCAGGGAATGATCCTCGGGCCTCACAACCTCGCAACCCATAGCCATCCACCTTATCCAAGGAATGGGCCAATCACAGGTCTCTGAACTCTAATGCTCCAAAAGGGACACGTATACCTTCATGGTAAACGTGGGCACATTGTCAGATTGGACAATAATTTCCTATTTCAGGTAAGGGCTTAACCTAGGGTTGTCACCTTTGTTCTGATAAAATAAGGGACAGGGTAAGGGGTGAGGTAAATATCGGAGCGCTTTGTGTGTTGTGCTGAATGGAACTTAATGGGCTGAAGGACACTGACATCTGCATTGAACGATGATGTTACCCACTCCTTGATGCTGCAGGGTGAGTCCCTTTCACATTAGAAGTCTCCCTTCACATCAGAGTCCCCCCTTTAGATCTGGAGCCCCCCTCCACCTCAGAAGCCCACTTATGTCACGGTCCCCTTTTTCGCATCAGAGTCCACACTTCACTTCAGGCTCCCCCTCTTCAGATGAGCCCCCCCTTCACATTAGAGTCCATCCCCTTAACATTAGAGTCCCCCCTTTTCTTCAGAGCTCCCCCTTTACAA
>NW_017307535.1:0-5483 GCF_000935625.1 Nanorana parkeri | reverse complement strand
CCCCCCCTTTACACCAAAGTCCCCCATTTATATTGGAATCCCCACTTTATATCCAGAGCCCCTTTCACATCACAGCCTCCTCTTCTCATCAGTCCTTTCGTCCTCTTCTGAATACTGGGGGTGACCCTAGATGCCACCCTGGATCAGAGCCATGCATTTTCATGGTGCGTGCGGGCCAGCCGACAGCACCATAGCAATGAATGATGCTGTGCCCTACTGCACCATGGAAACACATGCCGCTATGCAGCCCCCTTAAATACGGGACAAACTGTATTAAATGAAATCTGGGATGATGTTATATGGGATGTGGGCAACCCTATCCTAACCCATATAACATTGTCACATAATATCTATAACTGACCACTATGGATGGTTCAACGTAATCCCGAGGCGTGGTGTCACCCGACTGTCAGGCTCTCGGTCCATGCCAGAGTGCCTGACTTTTCAGAGGGGATGGCACCAAAATGACTGTCGGTCATTTTGTTGTCACCCCCCTCCAATGGTGTCACCCGGGTGCGGGCAGGGCACGGGGAAGAGGGGCGGCACACGTTTGAAGTCACCCAACTTATAATAAAGAGAACCTGTCACCTCCAAATGCTGTCACACATGGGCTTGTTAGCTCCTGTGTAATAGCAATAAAGCTAAGTGAAAAAAGATTGATAAAAACAATAATTACATAAAAAAATAAGTAAAAAAATTAATAAGTAATAATAATTAAATTTAAAAAATAAAGTAAAAAATAAATAAAAAGTAAAAAATAATAAGAAAATAATTATAAATAAAAAAATTATAAGATAAAAAAATTAAAAAGTAAAAGATGACAAGATACATAAAAATGTAAAAAGTAAAAAAAGAAAAAGGTGATAAAAAAAATGCAAACCAACCCTGCAACCCCCGCTGTCTGGTTTGCATTTTCCACGGGGTTGGCGGATGGGTGGCACGCAGGAACTGGCCTTGGGGCGGCAGGCAGGGTAAATACGGTCCTGGGTGCGGGCAGTGACGCCACTGACCCCATAGCTTCCCCCTTGTACTCACATCTTCCCCACTATTACTGGTGAACACAGTAAAGCCTTGTCCCATTTAACTGCCGCTCTTCTAACCTTTAAAGAGCGCTACACCCTGGTTTATCTCTTCCATGTGGTCCAGGTAGATCTTCACCTCTCCAGGGTTACCTCTCCCTGGGGTAGGAAATGATTTCACACCCTGTTATTTTGTATGTTTCTTGCTATCTGTCTCCCATTTGAAACATTTTCCTACAGTTCCTGTTCTGTAGACGCAAAATAAATATATACCGTGTTTCCCCGAAAAGAACACACTGTCTTATATTTTTTTTGGCTCACAAAAACACACTAGGCCTTATTTTTGGGGTAGGTCTTATTTTCGAGGTAGGTCTTATATTTGAGCAATTCCAAAAAATAGTGCTAGGTCTTATTTTCAGGGTAGGACTTATTTTCAGGGAAACAGGGTGTATATTTGTAGTCAGAGCCCCACTGATACACACCTGAACACAGAGATGATGAACCTGCCTAACTTGACCTGAGGTGTCCCATGGTCGCTATGGACAGTATGCAAATAAGGGGGCATACTCAGGAGTAAAAATTTTGCCAGAAGGGGTAAGGGCGGGTGGGGTGTCACGAACGTAACGACAGGTGAGTAGGGGAAACGGGGGTTTAAATGTGTGGGGCTCCTCCCACAAATACGGCTAACAAGTTAGCCTCAAACTTGTAACATTGTATCACTTAACATTTCTAATTTCTGTATTTATATAAATTTATATATTTGATATATTTCCACCTTAGTTTGTGATGCTTTTTCATAAAAAGAATAAGAATCCTCCAGCAAGTTGGTGTTTTTGTATTTCCTTCATGTTTAAGCCCAGATGAACTTCAGTTTATTTTCCGGCTGTAGATACATCACTTCTTGGCGTTACCCAAACATTTCCCAAACTTTCTGACAGATTTGTATATTTAATTATTAAAGAAAATCTACAAAAGATCATTGCTGTGAGATCCTGGCGGAAGGGTCAGCGGATTAGGAAAATGTTTTGTCTGGTGTTCGGGGTATTATTATTAATAATGATAATATACGATGCTGGCAGTCATTGAAGAGATATTTTATAATAATACAATCCTTAACCCCTTCAGGACGGCATCAAAGCAACTATGTTGCCGGACCATTCATTTCAATAACAATCTTCCCATTAGACTATATGGGCATTTCACATATTTTATGCATATTATTTCTCTGTGGAAGCTTCCCTTGTGTAGACACCCAAAAGGCTTGAGACTGCTGCTGGGCGCCGCCATCTTGGATGTCATGTCAATATCTCCAGCAGACTCAAGTGACACTCCTTTGCAGTCTTTCTCAAACAGGGTTCCTCCAGAGGTTGTTAGAGGTTCCTGGAGCAATGAGAGATAAGTAACCACTTACACCAATGATCTTTTCAGCTATCCTCAAGGGGGTTATTCTTCCCATTAAGGATCATTCTTTAAACTGACCACCATTATAAGGATCATTCTTTACACTGACTACCAATATAAGGAGCATTCTTCCCACTGACCACCAATATAAGGAGCATTCTTCCCACTGTCCACCAATGTAAGGAGCATTCTTCTCACTGACCACCAATGTAAGGAGCATTCTTCCCACTGACCATCAATGTAAGGAGCATTCTTCCCACTGACCTCCAATGTAAGGAGCATTCTTCCCACTGACCTCCAATGTAAGGAGCATTCTTCCCACTGACCTCCAATGTAAGGAGCATTCTTCCCACTGACCACCAATGTAAGGAGCATTCTTCCACCGACCACCAATGTAAGAAGCATTCTTCTCACTGACCACCAATGTAAGGAGCATTCTTCCCACTGACCACCAATGTAAGGAGCATTCTTCCCACTGACCTCCAATGTAAGGAGCATTCTTCCCACTGACCTCCAATGTAAGGAGCATTCTTCCCACTGACCATCAATGTAAGGAGCATTCTTCCCACTGACCACCAGGTAAGGAGACTTCTTTCCCACTACAATTATGATAGGGCCCTTCTCTTACTGACCATCAGTAAGGGGACCCTTCTCTCAATGACCGCCAATGTAAAGTGCGTCATCTCCCATTGACAGGGGCCATTCTACACCGAGCGCCACATTCCTTGTCCTTGTATCAATCCTTATATATCAGCTTACTGTTCATGCTAATATCCTTTGAATATGAACTGTATATATAGCTATGATTAGCGTGCGTGCCCTGAGACCTGAACATTATTTCAAGGATTCTTCCCTGTTAAAAAGACTGCTTTATAGTATTCCATGTCACTCCTACCTGGCAGCTACATGAACGGTTATGTAGGGAGGTGAGGGCTAGGGTGGAGGAGCTGGGCTAGCACAGACAGTAATTAAACGCTTCCAGATAAAGAGGGAGGGGCCTGTGCTGGGGAATTGACTCTTCCTGGGGTAGTCAAACATTTTAGCAAATTTAAAGGCAGATTGCAGATGAACAAACTCTGTTTTACTTCTCAAAGGGTTTCTATTTTTTGTCTAGCCAGACCGTAGATACCCTTTAAATGGTCTTGTTATAATCTCCCTGCACCCAGCCCAGAGTTCAGCTTTAGGGCCGGGGGACACCCAGGCGACACCTCACCACGCGTGCACGATTCCGCGCGGATTGTTTTGCGGTCAGGAGTCCCGTTCACGCTGTGGGTGCCATTAAATAGCCGCGCGTCGTGTATCGATTGCGATTGCTGCGTGGATGTCACTCCATTTAAATCAATGGGGCTGCATGGCAATCACTGCCTGCATCGTGCAGGAACGCGCGATCCCGGGATGAGCGATCCCGGATCACGGAGGTCTGCACCGCGCCCCATAGAGACCATGTTCCCATGGTCTCATAAGATTGCATGTGCATTTAACACATCTCGTGCATGTGATTTACCTGTAAAAGGCTACCTTGTGTAGACATCCATCCTTTATATAGGCAGGTAGGGAGGGGCAGAGGAGCTGGTCCAGCACAGATATTAATTAGACACTCCCAGAAGAGGAGAGGGCTATGACATGCAGGGAGGGAGGGAGGGTGGGGAATCAAATCTTCCTGGGGCAGTCAAATTCCTTGGCAAGTTTAAAGGCACATTGCAAATTAATAAAAAACTTTAATGGAAAGAAGCTGCACGTAAATTTTTTTTTAAATATGATTTTTTTTTGACGCAGGATCTCTTTAAAGTGACATTAAAGTAAAATTTTCCCCCTCCCCCCAATGTTAAGTAAAACACCTTAAATGATGTCTCTTAATCCGATCGTCTTCTTCTTTCCTGTGCTTTTCAGCCTTCCCTTCTGCACTGCTGCGGCTCTCCGATTCAGCGCTGACTCCTCTGTCCTTGCTGGCACTTCCTGTCCCACGGTGTCTGCATGCGGGTGCACATGTCCATAGGCTTACCTTGCGTCTCTCCTCGTCTCCCGGCCAAAAATCCGAACTGCGCATGCGCCCGCCCGAAGATGCTTTGCGCCTGCCCGAGCAGTTTCGGATTTTTGGACAGGAGCGCACGGCGAAGACAGGGGTAAGTTTAAAACGCTTTTAAAGCGTTTAAAAAAACAACTTTTTGCATCTATCCACTTGCTAGCAGTAGATATAGGCCAGGGGTAGGCAACCCTGGCTCTCCAGCTGTGCTGCAACTTCAAATCCCATCATGCTTCTGCCTCTGGGAGTCATGCCTGTGGCTTGCAATGCCTTATGGGATTTGTAGTTTCAGCACAGCTGGAGAGCTGAGGTTGCCTACCCCTGATATAGGCAAGAAAACGGAGGGTTTAGAATCCCTTTAAGTAAAAAGGCTTTAGATTCGGGCCGGGATCATCATTGATTGAAGCCTCCTAAATAGCTACAAGTGATTTGAAAGAACTGCTGCCATCGGGCCGCGCTTTGTTTCTTGTATCTCATCTGCAGTTTTTACGAGGACTCGGACACTACATTCCAGATCTATAAACACATTCACCCCCCCTCCCCCAGATTAAAGGGGTGATATCGTATGGCTCTGGGGTAAAAAAATGACTGTGTGGGTCACGTGACCCGAATTTCCTCTAAAACCGAGGAGATTGCGAGCCTATTATCTGGCGCTCTAATGAAGTGTGGCTGGTTTTATCTTGACGTCGGTATGCGGTTTTGCTCCCCAGCGAGGCTTTCCTGGAGAGTGGAGAAGAGTGAAGTTAGCTGGGTTTAATCTCAGAAAAGCTTCTCCTAATATCTCTCAGCGAGATAACATTGTAAGCCGATTTGTAGCGGAGACGGATTCTTCCTATAAGTGTTATCCAAAACTAACATATTATTTCCCCCGTTCTCCTCTCACATCTGAAGATCACAGCGCTGGACAAGTTCACATTTTGTGTTGCCATTGTGTAGCAATCAACAGCCGAAAACTCCCCATTAATTCAAGCTGAACTCCGGGATGAGCAAATATTGTCCTCCTGGAATCTTGTTGAGCTTTGTGTATTTCTTCCAGATCT